>NC_081183.1:66797479-67097479 GCF_029867415.1 Vicia villosa | reverse complement strand
GGCTCTTGATAGTATTGCTAAACATATCCATGTTCTCTTGTATTTGTATAATGTAAAGGATACATCTTGCCACTTTCTGATGGAACGTATGGAATTATAACATGTATTGGTGTGACAGGTCACTTTGAACTCAGTTGTAAGGCATTTGGATTCTTTAAAACAAAACTGAACTTCTACCTTCCGTTCCATTTCTTTTGAATTTGAATCTCACACACACTTTCTTGGATTTGCGACTTGAGTAAATCATGAGGAGATAAACCTAAAAGGCCTTAAGATTGATTTTAGTCCAAAAGTTAACCTTCCTTGGCTGACTTTGACCAAAAGTCAAAGTCTTGATATTTTCCTCTTTTTGTCTCGCAAGCTTGATGAATGAATCTAAATCCAATCCTTGCATATTTTCCATTAGAGGCAACGAACCAATCATTGCACTTGAACCATGATCTTTGAATAACCATTCCATAAATAGCTTGTACACGAAGTAAACAAAAGCATAAGGCATGAAGCGATAACTTGATGAGTGATGAATTAGATGGCCATAATAATATCAATCAATACGCCAATTCTCTTGAAAAGTGCACAAAATCTTGATTGACTCATAAGGGTATATATATACTCTTGATTACCACATGAATGGGGAAATAAACCCTAATCCATACTGATGCCTTTAATCCATCTCCGTTGATTTAATGACCCAATAATAATCTTAATGAGTGAATGTATGATTTTATTTATGACCTAAGATGTAAATGAATGAGATATGCAAGCCAATTAAGAATAATTAGATGGGCAAATTTTGGGGTGCAACATGTGCTGCCAAAGCGAAAGAAAAGCTAGAGGATGCACTAAGTGATTCGACACCTCATATGGAATGGAGTATAAGTGCACTTTGCATCACACAACAGTTACTGTTAAAGTTCTCCACTCAACCGGAATCAGCTAAAGCAAGCAATTCCAGTGGGAGGTATGAAAGCCATACGAATATACGATTTCAAATTCAAATTGAACTGGAAAAAAAACTACTAACTTCTCTTTGCTTTCAGTTAGAGATATTGAGCTGAATTCGTCATCCAAACTTGCTTCTTCTTCTTGGTGCCCGATCACGGTTGCCTTGTGTACGAATACATGGAGAACGATAGAACTTGCTTCTTCTAGGAAACATATGTTTATGCTTTTGGATTAGTCACGTTACAGTTGACAGGGAAACCACCGAGACAACAGTTACTCATGTGGGTGAAAGAGCGATAGAAGGTGGTAACTTAACCGATATGTTGGATCAAAAAGCAGGTTCATGGCCATTTCAAGAGACATTAGACGTTTCGGTTAGCTTTGAGTTGTTCGGAGCTTCGGCGCAGAGACCGACTTGAGTTGTTAGAACAACACAGGAGAAGCTGAAAGAAGTTGCTGATAACGCTCATCATTCCGCACCAATGGTTACAATTATGAATATTTTAGGTACTTGACTAAATGCTCATTTTTCGAATATTTTCATAGTAAATCGCAATTATTTTCGAAGATGGATCATTATGGTTTATTTGATTTGGTGTAGGATGTGAAGGACGATTTGTGCCTTGCTGCAGACGGATATATGTAAGTTTGACCAAAAAGCAATTGAAACATGGCTTGAAGAGAATGAGAAATCACCAATGACAAACATGGCTTTGCCTCATAAGTTTTTAATTCCAAATTACACACTTTTATCAGCAATTTTAGAGTGGAAGTTCAAAGAAATATGATATTACGGTGTTTATTTTTCAAT
This sequence comes from Vicia villosa, assembly GCF_029867415.1. Taxonomy (NCBI): domain Eukaryota; kingdom Viridiplantae; phylum Streptophyta; class Magnoliopsida; order Fabales; family Fabaceae; genus Vicia; species Vicia villosa. The sequence goes on along the minus strand of NC_081183.1, from coordinate 67,095,723 downwards.
GTTGGTATTTGAGTTAATTAGTTTTTCTTGTGTAGATTGGCTTAAAGATTATTTGTGTAGGTCTGTAGGACATGTAATACAGTGTCTTGGATGCAGATTTTGTTTAGGGAGATTAATTTTGCATTGTAGATGAATTTGATCATATGGTCTGATTTTGTATGTAATATATATTATAGTTTCTATACTGATTAACTTTATTCAAACTAACATAACTATTAATCACCTAAATTTAGCCTCAATAAAGGGGTATCATTTTACTAGCGCACAAATTTTGGGAGGAACAATGTACTTAAATCAACTTACAGTATTTTGTCAAAAAGAAAAATCAACTTGCAATATGAAAAGTATATAACTGAGTTTGGAGAGAAGAAAGTCAAGAGGGAAAATAGCAATTGACATTATACATTTTCCACGACTCTTTAATCTATTTCAGACTTCACAAATTTTTAAACATTATTCATTTTTCTTCCCTTTCAATATAAATTAGAAATATAATTTTAAGAAGAAAAAAAATTGTTGAACAGGATACAAATAATTTTTACGGGTCACTACCACCATAATATATTTTTCTGACATTAATTCATTTTTATTTGGATATTCACTATTTTTACGGGTCATTACCACCATAATATCTTTCTTATGTGAATTTTATCATTGAAACTCATTACTTTTACGGGCCACTATCACCATAATACTTTTTCTATGATACACTTCAATCTAAGATGTCATATACAATCGAAGTTCTTTTGAAGAAACTTTTTGCCTATTATATTTTTAACTTTTTTTTAATAAAAAATAGCTACTATATATAGCTTCATTACATCTATATTATGTTTTATAAATCTTAATTTAACATGAGTTTTTAAACTTCTTTTTATGCGTTTGTAATATATTATTCATCTTAAGATTTGAATTACCCGTGCGGACGCACGGGTCTTCTACTAGTTTAAAAATGTTGGGGGAACTTTTTCCTATTTAGTTGTCAAATAATGAGAGGTTCATGTGTCCTCTTTAATATATCAATAATAATAGATGTTATTTTCTTATACTTATAAGTTTACCTCAAATAGGAAATAGAACCTCAGCTCCCTGTCTCTTCGGCTATCTCTCCTATCATTCATCTAATGGCTCAAAAATATCAAAAAAAAGTTAAATAAGAAAAAATTGTTTTAAAAAAGAGAGCAAAATGCAGATGTGTGACTATGATAAGAGTAGAATGGGCAGTAGTGGCAAATAAATTGGAGACAATGCAAATCCCTCCAAATACGTTCTTATTTCTAATTTAATTGAATGTTGAATGTTTACCAATTTATCTCTCTCTTCAATGTTTCTCATCATATCTCGTTTCATGTGTTTAGAACATAAAAAAAACAATTAAGGTGTATCAATGGAGAACATGGAGTTTAGAGAATTGAGAGAGAGAGAGAGAGAGAGAGAGAGTAATTTAGGGTGAGTGGTAAAATGGGCATTAACAACAATGGGAGTAGTGACCGGTTACGACAAACAGCGTAACCGGTTACGCTACTACATAGCGCTACTGTTTGGCAACACACGGGCCTGTAATCGGTTACAGTAACCGGTTAAGCCAACTGAAGTGTTAAAACTGCAGTTTCAACACACCACCTCACTTCAGTTGGTCCAAGTCCAGCATGCTCAACCTCATCTTCAGCCTTTTGAACACTTGGTCAACAACTCAGTCACTTGATCCTCGCTCCGACAATATCCCAATCGTAACTTTCCATCACTCACTAGCTCCCTCAAATAATGAAACCATATCTTTATATGCTTGCTCATTCTGTGTGTGTTTACGGTGATTTCCGGTAAACAACCGCTAGTCTTCCAAATTATGAATATACTTTGGTTACTCGCAGGATCGACTAGATTGATCCTAGGACATGTGTCGAAAAGTCGTCTTTTAGAATGATTTGGTTCATGTTCTCTTGGTTTTTATTCGTTTATAAGGTGATGGTGTAAATGTATAAATAACTTGCGAAATAAACTAAGTAAATGTACGACGAAACATAAATTGGTTAGACAATAAACATAAGTAAATTTCGACGAGAATATAAAAGGAATGTAAATTGCAGGAATGGAAAGACTTGACGAAAAAAGTAAAGGAATTTAAAAGATACTTCAATTCTAAAATAGAAATACAAACATATGTAAGGTGTTGGTGTTACACGTACATTTCTCAGCGAAAACTCTATCTCTTAACGCTTGATACTTGAGTGATTTCTGAGTAATTTGTACAAAATGAACACCCTGGATCCTGATACTAAGACCCTTATTTATACTCATTCGACCCTAACGGTCCTACACTAACGAAATGCCACGTTGCCCACATGCATGCGCTTCGAATCCCTGGGACGCCATCTGTCCTCGTTGATTTAACAGAACGTTTTCGAAATTCAAAACTTCCCGCTCGAACCTTATTCAATACGTGGCAATGTGTTCTTCGTGAGAATGTATCAAAATACTATAAGTTTCAACAACCTTGTATTTCGAAGACCACTCAAGGTCTCGAAGACCACCTATCTCGATTCAGCTTCGATTCTAGGAATCTTCATCAGAAATAACATTCTCAGAAATAGCCATCCAAAGCCATTCTTTCTTCAAAACTTACATCTTCAAAGAATGCATATAGCGATCAAAATCTCCAGCTAACAAATTGCCCCCAATAAATGCATGTTTCGGAAAATTAAGAGAAATGGGTGTTTCTTGCCATTATGAGATTTCGATCTCCTCGTACTCCTTTGAGTTCCAAGACTCTGACTAACGTCACAATCATTTATGACCTTTCTTTCAAAGGTGTCTTATCATTTTCAAAAAATTTCTCTTCAAGACGTGCATTCCCACGTCTCAACATTACTCATGATTATTGCTCCTAGATACTAGGAGTAAGGCTAATAATTGTTCGACTGCCAGACGAGTGAATCAGCTGCTGACGCGTGTCTTATTAACTTTATTCAAAATAAAATAAATATTTGAAAAGTTTTTTACTAAACCTTTAAATATAAGGGCTTCACCGTTTAGGATTTCTTCTTCATTCACCTGAAGGATAGAAAAACACTTAGAAAGGGGGGGTTTGAATAAGTGTAGCTTTAAAAAACTTGACAGATAAAAATAAATTGCACAGTTATTTTTATCCTGGTTCGTTCTTAACTAAACTACTCCAGTCCACCCCCGCAGAGATGATTTACCTCAACTGAGGATTTAATCCACTAATCGCACGGATTACAATGGTTCTCCACTTAGTCAGCAACTAAGTCTTCCAGAGTCTTCTGATCACACACTGATCACTCCAGGAACAACTGCTTAGATACCTTCTAAGACTTTTCTAGAGTCTACTGATCCACACGATCACTCTAGTTACAACCTGCTTAGATAACCTCTAAGACTTCCTAGAGTATTCTGATCCACACGATCACTCTAGTTCCTTACAACTTAATGTAATCAATTCTAAGAGTTTACAAATGCTTCTTAAAAGCGATAATCACAAACTGTGATATTTCTCTTAACGTTTAAGCTTAATCTCACTAATATATTACAACAGCAATGTAGTGAGCTTTGATGAAGATGAAGATTCTGAGCTTTGATTTGAACAGCGTTTCAGCAAGTTAATTTTGAGTTGTTTTTTCAGGATCGTTAACCTTGCTTCTCATCAGAACTTCATATTTATAGGCGTTTGGAGAAGATGACCGTTGAGTGCATTTAATGCTTTGCGTGTTCCGTACAGCATCGCATTTAATGTTATACGCTTTTGTCAACTACCTCGAGCCTTGTTCACGCTGTGTCTACTGACGTAGCCTTTAATAGCTTTTAACGTTCCTTTTGTCAGTCAGCGTAGCTTGCCACTTGTACTTCCTTCTGATCTGATGTTTGTGAATACAACGTTTGAATATCATCAGAGTCAAACAGCTTGGTGCATAGCATCTTCTGATCTTCTGACCTTGAAGTGCTTCTGAGCGTGATACCATCAGAACTTCAGTGCTTCTGTTCTCTTGTTCTTCTGATGCTTCCATAGACCCATGTTCTGATTCTGCTTCGACCATCTTCTGATGTCTTGCCAGACCATGTTCTGATGTTGCATGCTGAACCCTTTGAGACAAAGCTTCTGAGCGCTGAATTATGCGTACTCTTTATATATTTCCTGAAAAGGAAATTGCATTGGATTAGAGTACCATATTATCTTAAGCAAAATTCATATTATTGTTATCATCAAAACTAAGATAATTGATCAGAACAAATCTTGTTCTAACAATCTCCCCCTTTTTGATGATGACAAAAACATATATAAATGATATGAATTTGCGATCAGAAAGAATAGACGGCAAAAGACAAATTACACAGCTATAGCATAAGCATATGAATATGTCTCCCCCTGAGATTAACAATCTCCCCCTGAGATAAATAATCTCCCCCTGAAATAAATACTCGAAGAACTTTAATAAAAGACTTCCCTGATTATTTCGGTAGAGACGATCATATAAGCTTCTGTCTTCAAAAAATTCATAGCTTCTGACTTCTGCTTCCATTGGACAGCTTCAGAACTAGAATTTCTTTAGATCCCTAGAACACTCACAGCTTCTGATTCCTGCTTCCATCTAGGACAGCTTCAGAACTTGAATTTCTTTGATCTTCTGAACATTCACAGCTTCTGACTTCTGCTTCCATCTAGGACAGCTTCAGAACTTGAATTTCTTTGATCTTCAGAACATTCACAGCTTCTGATTTCTGCTTCCATTTAGGACAGCTTCAGAACTTGAGTTTTCTGGATCTTTAGAACCTTCGCAGCTTCTGATTTCTGCTTCCCTCGGATAGCTTCAGAGCTTTGAATTTCTACCAACATCACTTCATGCTAGATTTGTATCAGAACATTGTTGAATGTACCAGAGCATCATCAGAGCATCTCTACATCCTGAAATGTTACAGAACAAAAACTAAACGACAAAAGTCAGCATGAACGAGTCAGAACATAAAATGTATATTCGAACACATGATATGTATCAGAGCCATATAGGCTAAAATAATGTATCAGAGCAAATAGAATTTTGTCAGATCAAATAGACAAATATGGATCAAATTCTATTATCAGTGCTTCTGATCTCTGAAGCTTGACAGCACTAAGCTTGCTTCAGTTTCCATGGTTTTGCTTCTTGTGTTTGCTTTGAAGATTCTCTTCACTTCTTTATACCTGCAAAACACTTAAACCATATAGAACTTGCAGTTCTTGTTAGTAAATGTGTGGGAGCTTTACCCAGTAACTGATAGATTAATCAAATCATTTATCATTTATCTTCTCCCCCTTTTTGTCATAACATCAAAAAGAATATTTCAAAAAGATTCAGATGAATAAAACGACAAATAAAAACTCTGGAATGTAAAAGCAAAGAAACTTTTTATTGATAAACAAAAATATTACAAGAGAGGATGTTTAACAAGCAGATGCAACAAGGAAAGAAAAAACTACTAAGACCAAATCCTAAGACCCTAGCTAAGACAAAGTCTGTGCCAGCATGCCATGAAGGAGTGAAACGCCTCATTGACTGCTTCTTGGGCTTCCAGGCGAGGGGTCAGGGAGACTTGGTTCTGATGCAGATCTTCCACAATCCTTATCAGAGACAACATTCTCAGCGGGTGAAGATGAAGAGATTTCTTCGGAATGGGCTGAGGGAGAGGAAAGGTTAGATGAAGAGGAAGTTGAGTCCAAAAGGAAACAAGATGAGGAAGAAGATAGAGATGATGGAGGGCTTTCACCAGGAGGATGAAACACACGTCTAGAATAGTTTCCAGATAACATTGCTTCGAATGGATTCACCTTGAGAGGGTCATAGGTGATCTTTATCTTTTTGGGTTTGGAGGGAGATGTTTCAACAGCTTTGCTTTTGTTGTTTTGATCTTTTTCATGGTTTCCTGGGCTTGATGAAGAGTTCATGATGGATTTGCAGATAATGAACAACTATGGTTTGATATGAATGCAAAAAGATAGAGTGGATAGAGAAAATATGAGAGGGAAGGAGAAGTGTTTGAAGAATATAAAGAAAAACTGACAGAGAGTAAATGATGAAAAGCAATTAATGTTACGTGACGTGAGGAGAGATAATAAAGACGAATGAGGTGACTAGCACAGTTACCTATGGTCGGTGTCCCTTCAACTGCACGCGCTCTTATCCATGAACAGTAACGACAGGTTTACCATCCCGAGATAAAACGTTACAGCTGTTTTGCTTTAAAAGAGGTTCTGAATCAACTTAGACAATGAAACGTCAGGAATAACCGAATCATAATTTCTAAAAGATTTCAATCAGAACTTCTGAAAAAAAATAGTCCATTTTCATTTCAGAAGATACTCATACATGAGAACTTCTCATCTCCTCATTCTGGGCATAAATCCATACTGATGTTCTTCAGAATGAACTTAAACCTATCTTCAGCCAGGGGTTTTGTAAAAATATCAGCCCATTGATGGTCTGTATCAACAAAGTTTAAAGATATAACACCCTTCTGAACATAGTCCCTTATGAAATGATGTTTAATCTCAATATGTTTAGCTTTTGAATGAAGAATAGGATTCTTAGATAAACATATAGCAGAATTATTATCACAGAATATAGGAATGTTACTCTCAAATATCTGATAATCTTCTAACTGACTCTTCATCCAGAGCATCTGTGTACTGCAACCAGCAGCAGCGACATATTCTGCTTCTGTTGTTGATAGAGCAATAGTTGCTTGCTTCTTGCTGTACCAGGAGATCAAATGACTTCCAAGAAATTGGCAACTTCCTGAAGTACTCTTTCTTTCAATTCTATCTCCAGCATAGTCAGCATCGCAGAATCCTACTAAGTTGTATTCTTTAGATTTTCTGTAAACTAAGCCAACATTAGTAGTACCTTTCAGATACCTTAGAATTCTCTTAACAGCAGTTAAATGAGATTCTCTAGGATCTGATTGGAATCTAGCACACAAACAAACACTGAACAGAATGTCAGGTCTAGAAGCAGTCAGATATAGAAGAGATCCAATCATACCTCTGTATAACTTCTGATCTACCTTCTTACTTACCTCATCCTTACCTAGGATGCATGTTGGATGCATAGGAGTTTTGGCTTCTTTGCAGTCTAGAAGATTAAACTTCTTCAGAAGTTCCTTCACATACTTGGTTTGGTGAACATACGTTCCTTCTGATGTTTGATTTATTTGTATTCCAAGGAAATACTTTAGTTCTCCCATCATGCTCATTTCAAACTCAGCCTGCATAGACTCAGCAAACTCCTTCCCAAGTGTAGCATTAGATGTTCCAAAAATAATATCATCTACATATATTTGACAAATTAAAATATCCCTTTTAAAGGTTTTACAAAAGAGAGTAGTGTCCACTTTTCCTCTAGTGAAACCATTATCCAGAAGGAAAGAACTTAAGCGTTCATACCAAGCTCTGGGAGCCTGTTTCAATCCATACAATGATTTCTTTAGTTTAAAAACATGATTAGGAGACATAGAGTCTTCAAAACCAGGAGGTTGATGGACATAAACTTCTTCATCTATATAACCATTTAAGAAGGCACTCTTAACATCCATTTGATAGAGAGTGATGTTATGTTGAGTGGCAAATGAAATTAATAGACGAATAGATTCTAACCTGGCCACTGGTGCAAAGGTTTCTGTATAGTCAATCCCTTCTTGCTGACTATAACCCTGAGCCACCAGTCTGGCTTTGTTCCTTACCACTTCACCTTTCTCACTGAGCTTGTTTCTGAAGACCCATTTTGTACCGATTATATTGAATCCATCTGGTCTAGGAACAAGATCCCAAACATCATTCCTTGTAAACTGATTCAGTTCTTCTTGCATAGCAATTATCCAGTCTGGATCTTCTAGAGCATGATCAACAAAAGTTGGCTCGATCAAAGATACAAGACCTAATTGACAATCTGCATTGTTCTTAAGGAATGCTCTTGTTCTGATTGGATCATCCTTCTTTCCAAGAATGACATCTTCTGAATGACCAGAGATGAGTCTGGATGATCTCCTGACAAATGGTTCTTCAGAAATGCTTAGATTCTCCAGAGAAGCTGATACTTGATCTTCCGATTCTTTGCTTCTGAGAAGCTCTGCTTCTGATGCGTTGCTTCTTGGCTCAACAACTTCTGATATATCAATATCACAATCTGCAAAATTATCAAACTGCTTTGGTTTTTCAGAACCAAGCTTATCATCAAACCTGATATTGATTGATTCTTCTACAATCAATGTTTCAGTATTGTATACCCTGTAGCCTTTTGAGCGTTCAGAATATCCAAGAAGGAAACACTTTTGTGCTTTGGAATCAAACTTACCAAGATGATCTTTAGTGTTCAGAATAAAGCATACACATCCAAAAGGATGGAAATATGAAATGTTGGGCTTTCTATTCTTCCACAATTCATAAGGAGTCTTATTTAGAATAGGTCTGATAGAGATTCTATTCTGAATATAGCATGCAGTGTTTATTGCTTCTGCCCAGAAATGCTTAGCCATATTGGTTTCATTGATCATGGTTCTGGCCATTTCTTGCAGAGTCCTATTCTTTCGTTCTACAACCCCATTTTGCTGTGGAGTTCTAGGACAAGAGAAATCATGGGCAATACCATTTTCTTTGAAGAATTCTTCAAAGGATCTGTTCTCAAATTCACCACCATGATCACTTCTGACCTTTATGATTTTACACTCTTTTTCAGATTGAATCTGAATGCAGAAATCAAAGAACACTGAATGAGTCTCATCCTTGTGTTTCAAGAATTTTACCCATGTCCAGCGGCTATAATCATCTACGATGACTAATCCATATTTCTTCCATCTGACAGATGCTGTTTTGACTGGGCCAAACAGATCAATGTGCAAGAGTTCTAATGGCCTTGAGGTAGAAACAACATTCTTAGACTTGAATGCAGGTTTGGAGAACTTGCCCTTCTGACATGCTTCACAAAGAGCGTCTGATTTGAATTTCAGATTAGGGAGTCCTCTGACAAGATTCAGTTTGTTAATCTGAGAGATCTTTCTCAAACTAGCATGACCTAATCTTCTGTGCCAGACCCACTGCTCTTCAGAAACAGACATAAGACAAGTCACCTTCTGACTCATAAGATCTTGCAGATCTGTCTTATAAATGTTGTTCTTCCTCTTGCCTGTAAATAGGATTGAGCCATCCTTCTGATTTACAGCCTTGCAAGACTCTTGATTAAAGATTATATCATAACCATTGTCACTCAATTGACTGATAGATAAGAGGTTATGTGTTAATCCTTCTACAAGAAGAACATTAGAAATGGAAGGAGAGTTACCAGACTTTATAGTTCCAGAGCCAATTATCTTGCCCTTCTGATCTCCTCCAAACTTGACTTCTCCACCAGACTTAAGCACCAGGTCTTGGAACATAGACCTTCTTCCTGTCATGTGTCGTGAGCATCCAGAGTCCAGGTACCATGACATGTTGTGCTTTGTCCTTTTTGCAGTCAAGGATATCTGCAATAGGAATAATCTTATCCTTAGGTACCCACATCTTTTTGGGTCCTTTCTTGTTAGATTTTCTCAAGTTCTTATTGAACTTGGGTTTAACATTGTAAGCAATAGGAGGAACATCATGATAATTCTTAATGTGAGTTCCATGATATTTCCTAGGTTGTGTCACATGCTTTTTGGTGTGTGTTATGTGAAAGCTTTGAGCATGTGAAGTGTGCCTAATATCATGGGAGTGGCCATACTTGAACTGATCATACAATGGCTTGTATGTGAATTTCATTTCATCAACAGGTTCAAGTTTGTATGGGGTTTCACCCTCAAAACCAATGCCAACTCTTTTGTTTCCAGACACAGCATATATCATAGAAGCTAGCTGACTTCTGCCAATACTTCTAGATAAGAACTTCCTGAAACTTAAATCATATTCTTTCAGAATATGGTTTAGACTAGGAGTGGATTTTTCTGAATCAGAAGGAGATCCAACATTATTGGATAATTTTAAAAGTTTTTCTTTTAATTCAGAATTCTCCAACTCAAGCTTCTTTGTTTCAAATTCAAATAGCTTTTTCAGCTTTTTGTATTTGAGACTGATTTGAGACTTGAGTTCCAGAAGTTCAGTTAGACCGGAAACTAACTCATCTCTAGTAAGTTCAGAAAATACCTCTTCAGAATCTGATTCTGATGTAGATTCTGATTCGTCATCTTCTGTCGCCATCAGCGCACAGTTAGCCTGCTCATCTTCAGAGTCTGAATCATCTTCTGACTCATCCCAGGTTGCCATAAGACTTTTCTTCTTATGAAACTTCTTCTTGGGATTTTCCTTCTGAATATTTGGACATTCATTCTTGAAGTGTCCAGGCTCATTGCATTCATAGCACATGACCTTCTTCTTGTCAAATATTCTTTCATCAGAAGATTCTCCACGTTCAAATTTCCTTGAACTTCTGAAGCCTCTGAACTTCCTTTGCTTGGTCTTCCAGAGTTGATTTATCCTTCTGGAGATCAAGGACAGTTCATCTTCTTCTTCAGATTCTGATTCTTCAGGATCTTCTTCTCTAGCCTGAAAAGCGTTAGTGCATTTCTTGATATTGGATTTTAATGCAATAGACTTACCTTTCTTTTGAGGCTCATTTGCGTCCAGCTCTATTTCATGACTTCTCAAGGCACTGATAAGCTCTTCCAGAGAAACTTCATTCAGATTCTTTGCAATCTTGAATGCAGTCACCATAGGACCCCATCTTCTGGGTAAGCTTCTGATGATCTTCTTTACATGATCAGCCTTGGTGTATCCCTTGTCAAGAACTCTCAATCCAGCAGTAAGAGTTTGAAATCTTGAAAACATCTTTTCAATGTCTTCATCATCCTCCATCTTGAAGGCTTCATACTTCTGGATTAAAGCTAGAGCTTTAGTCTCCTTGACTTGAGCATTTCCTTCATGAGTCATTTTCAAGGACTCATATATGTCATAGACCGTTTCCCTGTTAGATATCTTCTCATACTCAGCATGAGAGATAGCATTCAGCAAAACAGTTCTGCATTTATGATGATTCCTGAAAAGCTTCTTCTGATCATCATTCATTTCTTGCCTTGTCAGCTTTACGCCTCTGGCATTTACTGGATGTTTGTAACCATCCATCAGAAGATCCCATAGATCACCATCTAGACCAAGAAAGTAACTTTCCAGTTTATCTTTCCAGTATTCAAAGTTTTCACCATCAAATACCGGCGGTCTAGTATAACCATTGTTACCGTTGTATTGCTCAGCAGAGCCAGATGTAGATACAGGTGTAGACTTTTCACTTTCATCAACCATCTTTTACTGAAGCGTTTTTCTCTTCCTGAATCTTTTCTAAACACGGTTAAGTGCTTGCACCTTAGAACCGGCGCTCTGATGCCAATTGAAGGATAGAAAAACACTTAGAAAGGGGGGGTTTGAATAAGTGTAGCTTTAAAAAACTTGACAGATAAAAATAAATTGCACAGTTATTTTTATCCTGGTTCGTTGTTAACTAAACTACTCCAGTCCACCCCCGCAGAGATGATTTACCTCAACTGAGGATTTAATCCACTAATCGCACGGATTACAATGGTTCTCCACTTAGTCAGCAACTAAGTCTTCCAGAGTCTTCTGATCACACACTGATCACTCCAGGAACAACTGCTTAGATACCCTCTAAGACTTTTCTAGAGTCTACTGATCCACACGATCACTCTAGTTACAACCTGCTTAGATAACCTCTAAGACTTCCTAGAGTATTCTGATCTACACGATCACTCTAGTTCCTTACAACTTAATGTAATCAATTCTAAGAGTTTACAAATGCTTCTTAAAAGCGATAATCACAAACTGTGATATTTCTCTTAACGTTTAAGCTTAATCTCACTAATATATTACAACAGCAATGTAGTGAGCTTTGATGAAGATGAAGATTCTGAGCTTTGATTTGAACAGCGTTTCAGCAAGTTAATTTTGAGTTGTTTTTTCAGGATCGTTAACCTTGCTTCTCATCAGAACTTCATATTTATAGGCGTTTGGAGAAGATGACCGTTGAGTGCATTTAATGCTTTGCGTGTTCCGTACAACATCGCATTTAATGTTATACGCTTTTGTCAACTACCTCGAGCCTTGTTCACGCTGTGTCTACCGACGTAGCCTTTAATAGCTTTTAACGTTCCTTTTGTCAGTCAGCGTAGCTTGCCACTTGTACTTCCTTCTGATCTGATGTTTGTGAATACAACGTTTGAATATCATCAGAGTCAAACAGCTTGGTGCATAGCATCTTCTGATCTTCTGACCTTGAAGTGCTTCTGAGCGTGATACCATCAGAACTTCAGTGCTTCTGTTCTCTTGTTCTTCTGATGCTTCCATAGACCCATGTTCTGATTCTGCTTCGACCATCTTCTGATGTCTTGCCAGACCATGTTCTGATGTTGCATGCTGAACCCTTTGAGACAAAGCTTCTGAGCGCTGAATTATGCGTACTCTTTATATATTTCCTGAAAAGGAAATTGCATTGGATTAGAGTACCATATTATCTTAAGCAAAATTCATATTATTGTTATCATCAAAACTAAGATAATTGATCAGAACAAATCTTGTTCTAACATCACCATCGTTTTAAACGCAAAACAAAACCCTTTTATTTCATCTCCATTTCTAAAGCGATTAACCATGGCGTCTTCCACTGATCAAAACCCATCAACAAAAACTACAGAAGCTCTTCAACCTGTCCAAAAGCTCCAACGTCCTACGCAAGTAGGAAATCAGCAATGCATTCTAGAGCCAAATCTGGAAGAAGCTCGTGCTATTTATGCTTCCCAAGTAATCATCCCTTTCCTTCTTTCTAAAAAAACTCATGCTTTTATGGGTCCTCTACCTGGTGGTAACAATCCTCTTCAAAACAAGTTCTTCCTCGTTTACTACAAGACTAGACCCTTAGTTAGTAAGAACAAGATAGATAAAGAGGGTAAACCACTCTTTGTTGAAAATACCAGTATGGAAGGCGCTTCGAGTGAAGCCGCTACAGTTCCAGAAAAAATTAGGCTAGATTACATGACTAATTTTCTCAAGGTTTTTAGAGTGATCCCTTTAGCGAAGGATCCTGAGCTTTATTACGCCTGGTTGGCTAAAGTTGAAGCCAAAAAGGCTCCATTCTGGAAAGAATTAGGGATTTACAATTTAATCTAATTATCAAAAACAGGTTTAGAATATAACCAAACCATGTTAGTAGCATCTATGTATTTCTGGGATGCTTCCCACAATACCTTCCATCTCCCATGCGGGATGATTACCCCAACTCTTTTTGACATAGCCGCTATCACAGGGCTTCGACCAATAGGGGAAATCTTTGATCCCAACTATATGGATACTGATACCATTCAATTTGGTGAAATTAAAGCCACTTTCACTGCATTCACCATGAAACATCATGACAAAACAACTGACGAAGTATCAGACGAAGAGCATATAGCGTTTCTGGCACTTTGGCTTTCGAGGTGTGTTTTTGTTCTAGATCCCTTCAGGTGGCTAAGAGGTATCTCTGTATGGCCAATTAAATTAATGCTGGAAAAAGGTTGAACTTGAGTCAACTAATTCTAGGGTATCTTTATGAAAGCCTTGGTGAATCAGTGGACTTTATCAGAGACTTCAAGATTGGATCTTCTCTGCTTTTCGCTGGACCCTTTTGGTTGCTACAGCTATGGCTTAATTCCACGTTTGAAGCTTTCCTTCCGAATAAAGGCGTTGTTGATGAGAAGGATACAACCATTCAGAATCGAACAGTCGAAGGGACTAGACTTGCTCATTTAACTCCCTTAGAAGAAGTAGGAAAACTACATGAAGCCTTTCGAGCATGTATTATGATGTTTGCTAAATGCTATCATTTTAGTCCTTCGATGGCACCGTTTGTGAGAAGAGAAGTGGGTCCTGAATGGTTTACGCGAAAATTTCCTGCAACCTCTCCAGATTAACAAGCTGAATCAATGGTTATTTGGGAAGCCTTTTTGAGGCCTAAACTATTGTATCATCGCCTACGGATGCCGAAGAGCCACTGTTGCCTTCTCTGTTATCAACCCAGTCTTGTATCGAGGCAGTTTGGGGTTGTTCAACTCAAACCCAAATGCATGTATGACAAGAGGAGCCATATGTGTCTACATACCATGCACTCGTCTAAAGACAACTATGAGTCCAGAATGGCCAGATATGTTGGCATTACGACCCTTTCTCCCATCTCCTTCGAACCTACTTTTTATTCTACCATAGACTTTCATCAGTGGTGGGCAGAATATTACGACAACCAGATCTTCGATGCCACTAGTCTTTCACAAGAACTAACCGAAGCTTTTGCTGACGTACAGGAGAGCTTCAGAAAAGATACTTCGACGCATATTAAAGAAATTCAAGCTTTCCAAAAGTTCTTTGAAACTATCTATAGATTCAACGATCTTAGTCGGACCGTTTATGAAGCCGCAGTTACTTTACGTGAAAAGTTTTCTAATAAATTGGATAAGCTGAAATTGCCCACGTATGTTCGACCTAAACAGCGTTATGAAGTGGCTTTCAAACTATATCCTCCAAAATTCCCTCCACTACCCAGTGCTGACTTTGGTGTGGCTTTAAGCCCTCCTTTTCCATACTGGTTGGTATGTGGGAATGTTCCCAAAATTCTTTGCGAACAATCCAAAAAACGCGCCAAACGAGTGGTTCCGACTAAGCATACCTTGGATAATTTCAAAGGACATTTTCATATAAGTCTCGAGCACGTTCGTGTTCTGACTCCAATACTTGAAGGTTGGGGACTGGATAATCTTTCGATTAGAACAATCATTCCTTATCTTTATACTAACTTGTTTTTGTCTTGCTTATATCTCTGGGTCGTAAGAAAGGTATTAAAGATGCTGCTGCACGCAAAGCTGCTGAAGCTTCGAAAGGCAAAAAAGCAAGTGGGGATGACTCTACAGATACTGGAAAAAAACCAGCGGTAAACACTCTTACTCTCTAATTCATGTCTTTATTCTAAATAATATTTAAGCTTTCGACATAAACATTTCCAGAGCACTAAACCTCCACCAACTCCTAAATGGAAGGCTTTGACTACCAGCGCCACCATTGCTTCAGATGATGAGGATGGATCTCCCCCTCATACTAGACAAGCTGCAAAGAAAAGACAGAAAGCTACCGTCTCTTCAGCTAGGGGAAAAGGATCTGGGACTTCAAAACCTACCTCGTCAAGTGACAAAGTATTTTCAGACGAACAGTCTCTAAGGATTTTTGGAAACGCTCCTGTTGTCGAAAGTCACAATTCAAGCCCAGACAATATCCCAACAAAGGTATCGGATCTTTGTCCTCTATCAATTTACTGCACTTTTCATCTTAACCTTTAATGCTAAGTTTATATTTTATCTTGCATTTGTAGGACGATGTAGGCACTGCTACTTCTGATCTCAAATCATCAAATTTTTCTCTTGATCTTGATAATCTTCAAGGTACACACTTATATTCCTCATGTTTATCAACAATTTTTTCGTAGCTTTTGTTTTAACGTGCTATAATTTTTATGGCAGGTATTCCTCAACAAAACTCCCCCATCCTTTCTCCAGTTCTCGAAGATGATGAGCCTTATACCAAAGTTCCTTCCATTGAGCACACTAAAGGCACCCACTCGAATGATTCATCTCCAATCATTAATCAAAATGATGAGATGGAAGACGATCCTCAACTATCTAATACTGGCAAATGGGTTGAAAAATCTATGGGAAGTGAGGAGACAAACCCTGGGAACGAAACTAGGGACGAAGCCTCCAGTTTACCTCACTCATACAACAAGGAAAATCCAACTTTTGGGACGGTTGTTACTCCTGCAACCACTTCGACTAAGAATCCTCCTGCATTTACTTCAGCTGAATTAGAGCAGCTTAAAAACACCAATCCTGTGAGCTTCCTCAAGGCTATGATGAACGCAAAGAGCATTTCGTCTATCATAGGTGAAACCTCTTCGAACATCTCTATGGATAGCGGCGCAGAACTTGACAACCAAAGCCTTCTTCACCAAATAAAGGAGAAGTTTTTTGGAACTGATCTTATCGAAGTTCTGAGGAAAGATGCCACCAGTTGCTTTGGGCTGATGAATCTTCTGAAGAAGGTAGACTTACTCAATGTCTATGATGAAGTTTCGCAAGTGATTGTTTCATTAGGTTTCTTACTCGACCAGCTTCAAGCAGATAACCTTCGAAAACAAGAGGTTAACCAAAAACTAAGCATGAAAGTCGCTACTCAAACCTCTTCGTGGAAAGTTGATACTCTGGAGCTTGAGCATTCGAAGTATCAGAAAGAGTATGAGGCTTGTGGGATGAACATCAAAACTTGGGAAAAAGAGATTGAACGTCTTCAAGGGAAGGTGAAAGTTGCAAAGGATCGTCAGGAGGAGATCCAGCAATTAAAACAAAAAGAGATGGACGAAGTGGTGCAAGCAGGCATTCGTCATATCGAAACGGCTCAAAATTTGAGGCCAGAGATGGAAGAGTTGAAGAAACAATAAGCCACGATCGACCGTCGTTTGTCCATATTGGCTTCACAATATTCTAGCATGAAGAACAGTCTTCCCGAAGATTTTGACTAATTGTAATAGTCTTTAGAATGTTTCTCAACTGTTTATCCTTCTTTTGTAATCGAACTCATTAATGAATATATACATTTTGTTCTGACTATATATTTTTATTATGTAACACCACGAGTAACGTTTTCTCAGCCAACATTCTATTTAATATACTTACTCTCTTAGTCATCATAATTGCCTCGATAGCATATGAACGCAACGTAATTACCCTTCACAGTCATTTCATCTCTGATTTGACGTTTCAAATCTTAGCAGTCATAGTTAGTCAGTTAATTATGACTCAGCTTTTTCCAAAATGTATAATTAAGACGTGCGTGTGTCAGTTTTCATGATTACACTCCAACTTCCAAGACTAGAAATGGCGGACTGTACGTCTTCCCTCAGGGAATCAACACGTGGCCCAATAAACTTTCCAAGCGTAACCACTCTCCGAGGCCACTAACCTCTATATAATCCTTATCGTTCTTCGCCATTTCTTCATACTTTTCCCATAACTTCTTCAACCAACCTTTCATCTTTCTCATTTCTCCCTCTCTTTCAGCGACAATGGTTTTAACTTTTAACAACATCATCTCTACCATTCACAAAGAGTTCAAACCTTTAGCTGAATAGTTTCACCAGCATGGCGTTTATCTAGACAACATGCTCGCCATTCAGAACTTAGGAAACTACCTTACTATTCTGGAGGGTCCGGTATACCCCAATATGCTTGCAGATTTCAGGATGTATGCATCTGTTCAAATGGACCCAGAAGGAAAAACAACTATTGTTTCCGAAGTTCACAAGATCATATCCCCACAGAGTAATCATTAGGAAGATATCTTCAAACATACTCGTCCCGACAAAGACATGACTACCCAACAGAGTTTACATCTTCAACACTACCGGTTCTCCAAAACTTTGCTCTTATCCAACATGGTTTATTAATATCTCTAATCCCCAATCAGGGAACATCAAGTCAATCTCATCCCCAAGCGAAGATCAAAAATCCCCAGCTGAATATCATCGAACGAAAGACATGAATTCTCTTGTCATTATCTCCAAACGACATACATGGATTTATTTTCTCAATCAACATTTGCTATACAAGAGTTACCAATATGCTTAGACTATATAGTCCATCCCTGCATCACTCATAAATGCATAACATACAGTACTCTCGTTTATTTCGAGAATCTCAATACATGCATCATGACATTGCATAAAACTAACCTTTCCTTTTCAGGTCATGTCATAATCAAAAGAGTATCATCATCCGAGTACGGTGCAAATACAATCATATCAACGATTCGATCTCGATACTCATTCAAGACAAATACAACTCTGACACTTAATTCCGAGTTATTCTTCACAGATAATTCAGAAGCTATCAAAGAACTTCATATCCTTTCTAGGAGCCTTTCTAGGTCGGTCTTGTTTAAGGCATATCACAACCTCTCTAGGTAGTCTTTTCTAAGACATCCATCCTCCTTTCTAGGAACCTTTCTAGGTAATCTTTTATAAGATGTTTTATATCCTTTCCAGGAACCTTTCTAGGCAGTCTTTTCTAAGACATTTATCATCCTTTCTAGGAAGCTTTCTAGGTAATCTTTTCTAAGATAACTCATATCCTTTCTAGGAGCCTTTCTAGGTAATCTTTTCTAAGATAACTCATATCCTTTCTAGGAGCCTTTCTAGGTAATCTTTTCTAAGATGATGTCATATCCTTTCGAGGAGCCTTTCTAGGTAATCTTTTCTAAGATGATTCGTATCCTCTGTAGGAGCCTTTCTAGGTAGTCTTGTTTAAGACGTATCATATCCTTTCTAGGAGCCTTTCTAGGTTAGTCTTGTTTAAAACATATCTCAACCTCTTTAGGTAATCTTCCTTTAATATTTACCCAACATTTTCTAAGACATCTACTGCCCTCCCAAGGAGCCTCTCAGTTAATCCTCTACAAGACAGTTCTTCCCAAGCATTGGTTAGAGCCTAAACTCCTTTGCATCAGCCAGGGATCTACCCTATTCAAGAACCTCTTCAGGAAGTCTTCTGTAAGACATTACTTCATTTTAATGAATCTCCTTCAAATACAATCAATGCATACGATCCAGTCTGAAAAACATCTGCTTTAGACAAACAACTCTTCAAACATTTGATGGCATCTTTAAGCCCATCTCCTACAAAAAGTCCTGATCTCAGCAAGGGCAAATTTCTTGGGTATTCTAGTGTTCAATCCTCTTCTATCTTCAGATTCCGATAAGCACACATACCAGTCTACATCTTCAGATATAAGAAAATTGAACAGGGGCAGCTGTCATACCCCAAAATTTGCCCATCTTATTTCAATATATTCTGACTCACATGATCTTCAGTCACTCAAGTCTATGCAAGATTTGAGCACACTTACATGTCCCCTAAGCAACAGGCCATAACTAGGGTTTTATTTCCCTCCAAGTAAAATAAACTTTTGATACTTCAAATGGACTTCATGATCTCTCATATGATTCAAAGTGCCTTCATGCCAAGTTTCAAGCCCTGATTCAAAAGATTACTCAGTCAACTGCTCAAACGATCAATAATCGACTGGTTGACCTAAAAGTCAAACTATGGACAAACTACAGTCAAAACTTCTGATTTTTGGTCAACATCCTCATTATGGAGTATCATTCATCATCTGATCAAGGATTGATCATGATTCATCAAGAAAAGCTCCAGAATCATCAAGAACCTGAGTTTCTAAATTAGGGTTTTTAAGGAAAAAGTCAACTGAACTTTGACCGGCCGTAACTCCCACATGGAACATCAGAAATTTCCCATCCAAAGCTCAATTTGAGGGAAATTGAATTCTCTACAATTTTGTCTCTCACATGCCAAGGCCAAAAATGCTTCATTTGAGAGATATGAGCCCAAACATTACAGGTCCTTCTAAAGGATCGCAAAAAGTCGTTTTTTCTCAAAGCTCATAACTTGAACATGGTAGACTCACTTGAGATGAAACAAAAAGGGTTGATTAGAGGACTCTTCAAGCTTTCCAAAAAGTCCAAAAACATGGAAAAATGTTAAAGCATGAGGAAACGGCAAGGTGCACAAGTTCACCAATTTTCAAGAGGTGCACAAAGAGAAACATGGTCCAAAATGATTTTTCTTCTAAATGGGCTTGATTTCTTTTGGTCCTAATATCATCTTAAGCCCATCCACGACCATGGAATATATCTCTTACATTTTTATTATTTTTATTTATTATTTTATAGATTTTATAAATTAAAATCATAATTTAATCAAATAAAATTATAAAAATAATAGAAGATTTGATTTGGCTTCAGAATTGATTCAATTAATTGTCAAATATATCACATTAATCAAGGAAATTCGTGGCATTTGGTTTAGGGAAGATTGAGTGCAAAAATAGAAAGGAATATTTTATTTTTCAATCAAATTTCCATTTGATTCAAACAATGATCCAAGCCCATGAAAATAACCCTAAATTATACTATTATATGCTGACATGATTTCCATACAAAAGGAGGACGAAAATTGGAAGAGCAAGCTAGGGTTTCAAGTTTCAAAACTTCTCAAGACTAGGGCATGATCTAAAAAAAGTTTCAGCAAGTTTCAAGGCAAACTAACCATCTCATTCTCTTTCTGAGGTATAGAAGGGTAAGGTTGAATCAATAGATAAGTTATATTAAACCTAAAACGCACATGTCATGTTCATCTTCATCATGTATGTGTAACTTTCGTAGCTTGCGTTTTACCATGTTTTGATCTAATCTAATTGCATGTTTGAGTTTCTTATGTGATTTAGTGAAGACCTGTACCGTTGGAACAAAGCTATAGCAGATATAATGAAATCCACCATTGATAGGGCAAGATGAAGCTCCTCGTCGGTTTCGTGTTTACAGGAACTTCCAGTCCAAACGAGCCACATATTTGAACTCAGGATGCATTTTTATGTAGATCTGGGCTTTTTGTTTGCATATTTAACGTTGTTTCTCTGAGTTTAATTTTTGCAGAATTTGCTACGGAAATCAGATGCAGAAACCGTAGCTAAAAACAAACAAATTCGTAGCTAAACATGGGCATAAAGATAAAAGAGACGATGAACAGAAATTATGACCAAGAGATCACGTGTGCCCTTTTCTGATTGGAGGGTCAACCAGCGAACACTCTCTTTCTCTTCCTCATTGGCCACGCACGCGAACCAGGGCCCCACTTTGACTACAAGTTGAATCTCAGGTTTTGTTTTCATATTTGTTAAAATAAAGTTATATGTTTATCAAATTGAAAACGCAGTCTAGTTGGCAAAAGGGAGAGGGTTGAAGTTCGTTAAAATAAACGTCCTGGGTTCGATTCCCATATCAGACGTTTTCCTTTTTTTTTCAATTATCTGAACATGAATCCAGCACACGAAGCCAGCGCTAGTCCATGGTACATGTTCACCTTCCCACCGCCGGATCAACTCCAAAGTCAGATCTAAGCGTCCAGATGCATGCCACACCATAGACCCTCATAAACCTGCCACACTGAATCACATAGCTAAGTTTATTTTTATTTTATTTTTAATTACATAATTGCCTTTTACTTCTTTTTTCTTTTATTATAATTCTTTTACTTATTTGTTTTACCTATTTAATGAAATAATTTTATAATAATTTTATATTTATTTTATTTTAATCGAAAACTCGATTTTTTCACAACTTGTTTAACAATAAAAATTATTATTTTGTATATACTTTTGATTAATTAATTAAGTGAAAATTAATAATTAGTTTTTTCGGTTTATTAACCTCAATTCAGTTATAAACCCTATAATCCTCAGGTAGGTGTTATCCACTAACGCATTTTAAGTCTTATAAACCTTTTGGGTCACAATAAGTTTTCTTAAATAACCTTTAGGGTTCAGGATTATGGTTTGTAAACTTTTAAGGTTTGTTATCAATTAGGGTTTAGATCAGTTAATGCACTAATCTTTTCCCTTCTTTGTGCAAATTTTCAGGGTTACCTCAAGATCCTCCGCCAATCAAAAAGCTAAGTTTTTATTCCTTTTCTTATTTAAATATCATTTTAATTTTATTTTGCCTTTTGCCCAAAATAGGGTTTATTTCAAATAGTTAATGAATCTCTCCTACACTAACTTTTATTTATTTTCCGTTTAATTCTCAGATGATCAGAGACAATCAAGGGTTCGAGGAAGATCAAGGCATTCAAGGATTTTATACTAATTGTTAAGCCCTCTTATTTTCTGCTTTTAATTTCCCTCATCCCCGCAGGTGTTTATTGTAATAGCGTAGGTTTTAATTCCTGCCTTTAATTTCTGCAATTTTTAAACTGCGTGGTTAGTAATTCTAGGGAGTGATAAACCATGAATTGAATCTAGAATGACCTAATTATAAGATAAATATCATCGAAGTTAACCATGTGATTGTTGCACCCACACACCTTTAGGGTAATCCCTCTTGTTGCCTTTGTTGCCTGTTGCCTCTAATTGTACTAAATAGTCAAAGTCCCTCGATTCCGAGGATACCTAAGCAAAACAAATGTTACTCTCAGTTCATCATCATAAGATCATAGTCTCTTCGAAGTTGCCTTAACAAATGATCTAGTCCCTCGATGTTGCCTCGGTAAATGATGATTTGTCCCCATTGCTAAGGTATCCTCGCCTGTTGCCTAAAGCTTAAATGACTATTATATCCTTCCCTTAGACTACCTGCCCTCTTTATGGCAAGGGACAGTCTTATGGCAAACGATTACTCGATGACCCTTCAACATCCAATTGAAAGGCTTCCTGCCCTCTTATGGCATGGATAGACCCTTTCGCCTCGAAAAGCTAAAAGAACAAATTTCTAAACTTAGGGTAGTTGCTATTAATTGCTTGCTCTATTTTCAAATTCAAATTCAACTCTCTTTCCATTAAATTTCAAATACTTTTTCAAAAGACTACGCTTATTTACAAGCTAAAGTTCTTTCAAAGTTTTTACTACTTACACCCCGCTTTTCAGACAATTCAAACGTTTTTAAAAAGTGAGCTAAGCAATTAAGAGCCCATGGAAAACCATGGATGCAAAGGGTGCTTTTTAAACCTTCCCTTTGTATAACTTACCCCCCAAACTCAAATCTTTTCAAAAGGTCTTTTTCTGTTCTTTTAGCCTTTCCTAGAATTGGATATAATAAAAGTCGGTGGCGACTCATGCTATCCGCGACATTTTCGATAAAAAGTTAGTTCACCGTATTACAGAACTGGCGACTCTGCTGGGGATGCTTTCGATTAAAAGAGGGGTTACCTTAGAGTTTAGGATTCACTTTAATTGTTTGATTTGTCTGCTTTATATTTCAAAGGCTGTTTTGGGTATTTACTTGTGTGAAAGATCCTAACCCGGATCTGAGAACCTTAGGTAAATGGCATGAGACCAAGGAGACTGCACAGCGTATACTGATGTGGTTGATATGGTGGCCATCGTTAGTGTGACACATTTGTTTGTCCTGGTGTTCCTTGGGATCCGACTTGAGGAAACACTTGGCTGCTGCGTGGTGTCATTAAGCACTAATCTGCCCCTAGAACCCTAGTTGAACTTGACTTTGGCCTATTAGAAAGTAGCGAGATGGCTGGCTTTGGTTCCGACTGAAGTTGGTTGATACTCGAAGCTACACTCATATGGACTGGACTTTCAGGACCTTCTTGGTTGGTGATTCGATTGCCGAACTGAGATAAGCGCCTTCGAGAAAGGTCAATGATATGAGCTCCCTAGAACCCGATCTTTATATAGGACAGGTTGAACCAACTAAACTTCAGTGGGGAGGGTACCTACCTACAAACTACGTGCAAGCCTAACCATAAGGCAAAATTGTGTGACTTGTGTGACTTGTTTGCGTTTGATACTAACCTTTGTTTCCCTGCAGGTTTTGTTAAAAGACTTGTTTGCCCTTATTATCTTACGCTTTGCCTGATGCACTGCATTCACATAACATTCATGACATCATGACATCATGAGCATAACATGATTTGACTAACCCTTTCAAGGATCTTAGGGATTTAGGGTGCACAATTTCAGGTGCTCTTATCAAGGACTGAACTCTTATCAAGGGGCAAGAGGATTTACTTTCCTCTCGCCACATACCTTCCATTTCAGAGACACTGTACCTATCAAGGGGCAAGAGGATTTATTTTCCTCTAGCCATGTACCTTCAAATTCAGAATATCCCGAATTAAAGGCGATGACCCGCTAGATATGGTGAGCTTGACTCCCATAGAAGAACATCCAAAAATCAGAGTTCTTCAGACAAAGACGCGACCAAATCATTTTCTAATGTTGCTAACTAAAAGCCTAAAGATCCTTGAAAATATTGCATCTGCATTCATAACATTGCATCACAGGTTTCCACCACAGGTTTCTCACCTCCTCGCTGTTTATTTCAGCACAAATGGATCTCGAGCAATCAGTCAAAAATCTTCAGGCTCAGAACAACCAATTCCGAGAGATGATCTTTAACTTGGCCAAGGGGCAAGAAGAATTAAAGGCACTCATATTCTTGGGGTACAATTACAATGCGAGATGCGCTTATTATTCGAACAATCCTGGTTATGGTGTAAAGGATGGTAGACCGTTGAAGCGTGCCATTAAAGATTTAATCATGATACTCAAATCAGAAAAGACCACGGCAATGAAGTCACGACAACTGAGTCACGATAATGGAATCACGACAACTGAGTCACGATAATTAAAGGATTTGCACCTTAGGGTTAATTAAAGGAATGCTGAAGATATCGTGGGCCTTTATTTTGTTATCCTTTAGTGATGTTTAGTGTTAATTTTGGTTTTACTACACCACCTCTTTTGTAATCTTAGGCCTGCATGTATTAACCATCTTCTTCAATGCATATCTTTCTGGTTTATTTTTGTAGTGATTTGAATATATTTTCAGCTTTTATCATTTGCTTACTTCATATTACAAATCTGTTAAGAATGAAGCCATCTTGGCGAAGTATTCGCCATTTTAGCCGCAACGTTCATCTTTAATATCTACGTTTTAGTGATCTTAACTCCGTGCATGATTGGCTTGTATCTTTTCAGATACTTTCCGTTTACTTTTAAGATCCTATGATCTTCTTCCAGTTCTTCTATCTCATAAGCGTTATTTGAAAACACCTTTAGAATTCGAAAAGGGCCTTCCCAATGTGGAGACCATTTACCTAGAGCTTGATTCTTTCGATCTATAGGCAAAATAACTTTCCAAACTAAATCATTATTAACAAACACTTTACCTTTCACCTTTTTGTTGTATGCTCTCGATACTCTTTCTTTTTGCCTCTTTATCATTTCCAACGCTCGAAGCCTTTCTTCGTCTAGATCAACCAATTCGTTCATCATTTCCCAGTATATGTTTGGGGGAATTTCCTCTTGTCTCTGAATTATGACTGATTGCAGATATATCTCAACTGGAAGTACCGCATCATGTCCAAATGTAAGCTAAAATGGTGTAGTGTTGGTTGCTTCTTTAGGTGATGTTCGACAAGCCCAGAGTGCTTGGTATAACATCTTGTGCCAATTCTTAGGTTTCTTTCCTACATGCTTCTTTATCAGACCTATTATCACTTTATTCGCTGCTTCGACTTGTCCATTTGCTTGAGCATAATAAGGCGTGGAAGTGAATAACGTGAATCCCATCTCTTTCGCAAATTCTTACATCTTTTGACCGGTAAACACTGATCCCTGGTCCGTAGTTATACTCTCTGGGATTCCAAATCTATATAATATGTGTTTTTGAATGAACTCAATCACAGCCTCTTGGTCTACGTTGGCTAATGGTATTGCTTTGACCCATTTGGTAAAATAGTCTATCCCTACCAATATATATCTCTGACCTTTGGATGATGTGGGTCGAATTTCTCCAATTAAATCTAGTGCCCAACCTCTAAAAGGCCATGGTTTGATGATTGAGCTTAATTCGTTAGCAGGAGCGTGTTGAATACTTGCGTGCTCCTGACACTCCTGGCAACCTTTGGCGAATTCTATGCAATCTTTTAACATAGTGGACCAATAAATTCCATAACGAAACAACAACCATTTCATTTTGTGCCCAGCTTGATGAGCACCATGATCGGTAAAATAGCAAGTGTACTATTTTGCCTCTGTAGTAATAAAGGGAAAATTCCCCGAATATCGATCTCACGGACTGCGTGATATTATAGAGTTAGTAGGAATTCAATTAAACAAAAAGCCTTGGGGGTTTTGGTTTTTATGATTACGAATTAAATTGCAAATAAACTTAAAAAAGGTTGATTTGGCCAAATATGAGTAACATGCTAGGGTAGGTGTGTGCATTAACATGTAGCAATTCTGAACCCTTGTTTCATTAACAAAATTCAACTTATCAATTACCGGTTCTTAAGGGTATTTGCTCCTAAGTCCTTAGTGGGCAAACCTTTGAACATTGAAATCCTAATCCCAAAGTCCTTCGAAATTAGTGATCAAATCAAGTATTATTATAATCAAGAACAATCCGGTTACTATAGGGTATCCCTAGTCCTAGGTGATATCTACTATAGTATAATGGTATAAAAACCCTAACAATGGAGGTCAATCCTAATTGTCAGTCATAAATCAATCCAGTTGGTCCGATGAGGAAAGCATTAAAAACCTTATACCATTAAATTGAACATGAAAGAGAAATATGTTATTGAAATTCGGAATTCAAAATCATCACAAATGTTAATCAGGGACACCCCCTAGCATTGGTGGGTTTAGCTACTCATATCATCCAAAGAAATTACAAAGATATCAAATAAAGACATTACAATAGAGATGATGAACTTTGATCTTCAATGGCTTCCGCTCATGAGAGTTCTCTGTTCTCCTCCAATTGCATAGGCTTCTTTTCTCAATCCTCCAATTCTTCGTGTGGCAAAAGATCCCTAATTCATCTTGAAAACCCTCCTAAATAGTGCAGACTCACTTAAGTTGGTTGGAAATCCCAAAAACACCCTTGTAGGCAAACCACTGAACAAAATCACAAAAATCACTGAAATCAGCGTCAAACCCAACACGAGCCGTGTTGAGCAACACGGCCACCCGTGTTGGTCCCCTGGCATTTTTCTTTTTCTTCTTTGGTCCCAGGCTTAGCAACACGGGCCGTGTTGAGCAACACGGGCACCCGTGTTGCACCACTGTTTTTCCTTCTTTCCATGCTTCGCTCCCAGTGCTCTTCCTGACACGGCCCGTGTTGAGCAACACGGCCACCCGTGTCAGGTCTCCTGAATCATGCTTTCTGAACTTCCTCGAAACTCCGAGTTTTGCACTGATTTATTCCGATTTATCCATATGAGCCTGAAAACATTAAAACACACAACCAAAGCATAAAATGACGAATAATAACATCAAACACTAAATAAAATAACTTGAAGATACTTAAAAACAACGGAAAATATATGTGTGAAAACCACTGATCAAACTCCCTCAAACTTAAACCGTTGCTTGACCTCAAGCGACAATTACAAAAGTTATTGACCTTCAAAGCACACGGTGTTCATACGTGAGATATCCTTCTGTATTGATCAAGAAAAAGTTGGTTCGGCATTCACATGACGCGACGAGTTTCTGTTACCACATTAAACCTCAAGCTTTCGTTTCAGATACCTCTCCAACTATGCTTTGCACTTAAGTCTCTTTCCGATTTTCCTCCTCTTTCATTCGGACAATCATATTAAGGCATTGCATTTCTTATAATAATCATCACCTGCATGAGACGAATCAAGGCTTCTTATTTTCTTTTTCTGGCACCAAACTAGCAGCATTGGCTACTTTTTATTACCGATGAAATTTTCAAACTTTGCAGTTATATATTGTCCTTTTGGATGAAGTTTGGGGATCAACCTCCTTTGGGCTGAATAACCGAGTGAGGGTTACCCAACTTAGCGAGCCGATTGCCTTTCACCGCCTTTTCATCATTTGGTGCCAACTTTATATCTCTTTTTTTTTCAATCAGTCATCATGCAAGTGAATCTGAATTATGATAGACTGTATCAATAAACTACTCGAGAAGTACTTCTCAGGAGACAAGTACTATGGTGCAAATCTACACGTTAGACTCGTATCTCTTTTAGGGAACCAAGGGTGTTTAAACAAACCTCTTCTTGTCACATTATTCCGAACTTTCTGTCCTCAAACAATCCTCGCTTCATCTTTATATACTATTCCCGATCGCTCTTTAAGATCAAAACTCTTCAACAAAAATTAAAAATTCGGTCAAAATTTGGGCAGAATTCATTTTATGGTTTCACATCATACCAATAACATAAAAATAACATAAAAAAATAAAATGCAAAGAGAAGAGCCTCCCCCAAACTTGAACTAAACATTGGCCTCAATGTTTCAGAACGAGTTCGAGAGAGGTGACTCACAGAGGGTATTGCACTCCAATGATCACTTCCGAGCTTTCACTAGAGACGTCCTCTTTTATTTCAAGAAAATAAAATAAACAAACAGAGAAATTAATTATTAAAACCGTGGGTTGCCTCCCACGAAGCGCTTCGTTTAACGTCGCATGGCTCGACGGTCCATTACCCTTTATTATGGAGGGTATTTCCTTTTCCACACCTTTTTGCTTGTCACGTCCGCAACCACAAACTCATGAAGATGAAAAGCATGGACAACTTTTCTCTTCAATTCACTTTCCACATTCTTCTTGACTTCCTTAGTCTTCTGAGGATTTTTGATAGCCACTTAAGTTGGTTCCACCCGAGAGGCTATGCTTGAAACTTTTTCTTGGAGCTGTTTAGGACTTTTGTCTTCTCCCTCACTTTCGATCATACCAAGAGAAGCTTGATCCTGTACACTTGCACTTTGTTTCTTGACTTCTAACATCTTCAAGGTTACTTCTTCATCAAATGATTTCACCGTTAGTGTCCCTTTCTCAATGTCAAAGTTGCAACGACTTGTTAGCAAAAATGGTCTCCCTAGAAGGATAGGAGTTTCTTCATCTTCAGGGATGTCCATGATGTGGAAGTCAACAGGGAATACAAACTTATCAACCTCCACTAGTACATCTTCAGCTACACCATATGATTTCTTGATGGTGTGATCAGCGAATTTTAATTTTGTCTCACTTTCGCTTATCTTTCCCAATTCAAGCTTTTTGAAGATAGAAAGTGACATTAAACTCACACTAGAACCAGAATCAACGAGTACCTTTTTAAACATTCTGTTCTTGATGGTGCACGGCATCACCACTGCTCCAGGATCTTTCTTCTTGATGGGGATCTTCCTTGCTGGCGAGACTATACCACACTTTTCAGTTATAATTTCTGGTTCTCCTCCCACGGGTCTCTTTTTAGCAATCACCTCCTTCATAAATTTCTTATACAACGGCATGTGCTCAAGTGCTTCAAATAAGGGGAGATTGTCTTCTAACTTTTTAAACAAAGCAACAAACTTCTCAACGTCTTTCTCTTTTGAATCTTTCTTTGTCACTCTGGAGGGAAAAGGTAGCTTGATCACTGGTTTAACATCTTTCTTATTTTTTTCTTCAAGTGGCTTAACCGATGGTACCACAACTTCGGGGTCTTTTGGGTTCTCTCTTATTTCCAAATCTACCTCAATGACCAAGTTGTCATCTATTTCCTCTTCTTTTTCAAAATCTGCAGCTTTCTGACTTCTTGTTGTGACAGCATTTATTTTCTCTTGGTCTTTCGGATTTTTCACAGTTGAGCTCGAAAAGGTACCTTGTGCCTGTAGAGTGAGATGTTGTGCTATTTGTCCCACTTAAACTTCCATATTTTTAATTGAGGTGGTGGTGTTTCTGTGGTTGTTTCTTGTTTCTTCTTGGAACTGAGAGCACTGCCCAGCTGTAATACGGTGAACTGACTTTTATAATTGAAAATGTCGCGGTTAAGCAAGAGTCGCCACCGACTTTTATTTTATCCAATTATAGAAAGGCTAAAAGAACAGGAAAAGACCTTTGAAAGATTTTGAGTTCGGGAGGTAAGTTATACAAAGGGAAGGTGTAAGGCACCCTTTGTATCCATGGTTATCCATGGGCTCTTAATTGCTTAGCTCACTTTTGTATTGTTTGAAATGTTTGAAAAGGAGGTGTGAAAAGTAAAAACTTTGAAGAAGAACTTTAACTTGTAAATAAGCGTAGTCTTTTTGAATTTGATTTGAAAAGAGTGGGAAAAGAATTTTGAATTTAGAGCAAGCAATTAGTAGCAACTATCCTAAGTTTGAAAAATTGTTCTTTTAGTCTTTCGGGCAAAAGGGTCTATCCATACCATGAGAGGGCAGGAAGTCTTTCAATTGGGTGTTGAGGGTCATCGAGACATCGTTCTCCATAAGATTGTCCCTTGCCATAAAGAGGGCAAGTAGTCTAAGGGAAGGATATAATAGTCATTAATCTTTTTAGGCATCATGCGAGGATACCTTAGCAATAGGACAATCATCTTTATTTTTTCGAGGCAACATCGAGGGACTAGATGATTTTTATTCTTTAAGGCAACCTTGCTTTAGGTATCCTCGGAATCGAGGGACTTGACTATTTAAAGGCAACAATAATTAAGGCAACAAGGCAACAAAAGGGATCACCCTAAAGGTGTGTGGGTGCACAATCACGTGGTTCACTTCAGTTATTTATCTTATAATTAGTGAGCTAATTTGTTTTAAACAAGGCTTGCACTCCCTAGGATTACTAACCACGCAGTAAAAAAAATAAAGGCAGAAAAACATAATGTCCTTTTACAATAAACACCTGCGGGGAAGGGGAAATAAAAGACAGAAAATAAGAGGGAACAATAATTAAGATAAACCCTTGAATGCCTTGATCTTCCTCAAACTCTCAATCGACTCTGAAAATTAAGAGGAAAATAAATAAGGGGAGTGAGTGTATGTGGAATTCATCGATATTGAAACAAACCCTATTTAATTCCATGAAGCAAAATAAAAAAAATTAAACTGATGATTAACAAAGAGAGGGTTAGAAACTTAGCTTTTTTTATTAATGGCGCGTAGTCGAAAGATGTTTGATTAAACCCTGCAAATTTGAACAAAGACAGGAAAAGGTTAGTGCATTGACTGATCTAAACCCTAATTGATCACAAACCCTAAAGGTTTACAAACCCTAAAGGTTTTTTAAGAAAACTTATTGTGACCCAACAGAGGTTTGTAAGGCTTAAAATGTGTTAGTGGATAATACCTACCAGTAAACCTAAGGTTACCAGGGTTTATAAATGTGTCGAAGTTAACAAAAAATAAAAATTACTATTAAATTTCAATTAGTCAATTAATTAAAAGTATACAAAAATAATGATTTTTATTGCTTAAAAAAACAATTTTTGATAAAAGGACAAAAAAGTCGAATTTTTGATAAAATATAAACAATTATAAAATTAACATCATGTAGTAAATATAAATCGTTAGAAAAATAATTTAATAAGGAAAAGAAAAATAAAATAGAGATAAAAGTTATGGAAACTAAAAGAAAATTAAAAGAAGAATAAAAAAAATGAAAAAGGACTCAGCTTCGAATCTACTGTGGGCGCTCCATGAGGCTCTATGGTAGTCCTTCAAGCTGGTGGTCGTTGGATCAGATGAGTGGAGATCTGACGGTTGCATGTTGGAAGGCGCATCGTATGCGCGCATGAACCTGCTGCATTGGATCTATGAATGAAACAACTTGAAAAAAATATGGTGTACTGCCTGGGCTGGAACCCAGGACTTAAGGATTAGCAATATTGCCTTCACCTCCACTCAGCTGCGCGTGTTTATTTATTAGTAGTATACATTTAATAAAATAAATGAGACAAAGAGAGTAATGGGAAATTCAAACATAGTTAGAACCTGGGCCCACTAATTTTTGCTGTTAACCAATTGCCAATGGAGAGAGAGTAAGATGACTTTTGACTGGCCAATCAGGTCGTTGGGAAACGCCACGCTTGCGTCAGACGAACCCTAGCCGGAGTCAACGACGGAGGATGGTCTCCGGTCATCTTCTTCAAAGGCACCAAAAATCAAACCTGCGCAAATTAATAGAAAAACAACATAGAAGAACCCAGATCGCATATTTTTGACATTCCGGATTCAATGGTGCTATTAGTTCATTCTGAAACGGCCTATAAACCTGGTTACGATACTCACAAACTTACTTGCCCTAACAATGGCAAATCGACATTCCTGCACCAATACTTCAAAACAGTGGTTCTAAAGGATCTTAAGCACGAGTAAGAACATATATGGATGCATAACAATGATTTAAACGACCTAGATTAAGAGTTTGAGATTTGAAAGGAGCCACAAACCGGTGATGCTTGTATGCGACGATCCGGACGTGTTAGGGCTTGCGTGATGAGTGGTATCGACCCCTGGGAATCTCAGGAAGGCGACTAAATGCTTGGCCCCGATTGAAACTTGCTGGAGAAAGAAATCCTTTGAGCCCTAGTTTTTGAAACTCCCTTTACACGTGAAAACCCTCACTCTTCTCTCTTCCTCCTTTTTTGTGCATTGTCTTCAGATGTATTTATATAGCCAAGTAATTTAGGTCAACAAAACTGAATCCAATCTCACTAATTCATGGTGATTGAAATTTGATTAAAAATCACATAGAAAGTTTCTATTTTTGCATCCAATCATGCCAATCATATCTCTTTCTCTTTACACGAATTTTCCTTGATTTTTCTTAAATATATTTCTCCATATTTGATAGCAATAGAATCATGTTCCAATCTTTAATTATTCTCACTATTTATTTAGTTTATATTGACTTTTTATGAATAAAATTCAATATAATAAAATAAATAAGAAAAAAAATGAAGAATGGAATTATGGGCTTCTAATACACTCATGATCATTTTTATAAACTCAAACTTAGGCCCATTGATTCAAAAATGCAAAATTACTCAGTTAGGTTTTTGTGCATCTCTTGAAAATTGTCCAACTTTAACAAGTCGTAACCCTCTCAATTTTTAAGATATGGAAGTGTTCTAGGACTCTTTGGAAACCTCAAGATGTCCTCTAAGTGATGCCTTTGGTTTCATCTTAATTGAGTTTACCATGTTCAAGTTATGAGCTTTGAGAAAGAATGACTTTTTTGCGGTCCTTTAGAAAGACCTGTAATGTTTTTGCTCATATCTCTCAAATGAAGCATAGGAAAAGCTGTAGAGAATTTAATTTCCTTCAAATTGAGCTTTGGATGGGAAATTTCTGACGTTCCATGTGGAAGTTATGATCAGTCAAAGTTCAGTTGACTTTTAGGTTAAAAACCCTAATTTAGCAACTTTGTACTTTTGGTGATTTCGGAGCTTTCCTTGATGAATCATGATCAATCTTTGATCAAATGATGAATGATACTTCATAATGAGGATGTTGACTAAAAATCAAAAGTTTTGACTGTGGTTTGACTATATTTTGATTGTTAGGTCACACTAGTCGATTGTTGACCATTTGAGCTGTTGATTGAGCAATATGAGGAATCAGAGCTTGAAACTTGTCATGAGGATTACCTAAGCATATGAGAGACCATGGGATCCCCTTAAGGTATCAGAAACTGATTTTACTTTGAGAAGATCAAAACCCTAGTTTAAGGGTTGTCGTTTAGGAGAGAGGTTGCATGTTACCTCTGGTATATCTTTGAGCATTTAAAAAGTCAAATGGATTGAAATATGATTAAATATGATGGGCAAATTTTGGGGTATGACAGCTGCCCCTGTTCAATCTTCTTATACCTGAGGATGTCGATTGGCTTGTGTGACTGTCGGAATCTGAAGGTAGAAGAGGATTGAACACTAGAATACCCAAGAATTTGCCCTAGCTGAAGTAGGGACTTTTTGCAGGAGACGGGCTTAAAGATGCCATCCGGATTCTTGATTGTGATGGGCTTAAAGATGCCATCTGTCTCGATAAGTTTTGAAAGTCAGAATGAATCGTACGTTAGATTATATTTGAAGTTTGAGAAGTGGTTGTTGAATGTTAATCGTGTCATTTATGTTCGTAGTAACAGAATTTAGATTTTGACAGTTGATTGCGTCTATCTCATTTGTGATGATAGAGCTATATCTTGGAAGGTTGATCGTGTCAGCACCGTTCGTAGTAACTGAGTTAGATCTTGGAGAGATGATCGCGTCTACACCGTTCGTGATGATAGAATTAGATCTTGTAAATAGAATACCATAACGGGTCATACATCAGACCATATATGATAGAGGACGTTGGAACGAGTCATGCATTAAACCATATCTGAAGGAGAATATTAGATCATATCTATTGGAGGGTGTCAGAACGAGTTATACATTAGACCATATCTGAGGAAGGATACCAGAACGAGTCGTACATTAGACCATATCGGGAAGTAGGACATCAGAACGAGTTATTCATTAAACCATATCTGAAGGAGAATACCGGAACGAGTCATACATTAGACCATATATGATGAAGGATGTCAGAACGAGTTATTCATTAAACCGTATCTGAAGGATAATGCCAGAACGAGTCATACATTAGACCATATCTGACTGAGAATACCGGAACGGGTCACACATTAGACCATATCTGATAGAGAATGCTTGCTTGTTAGAGTTGATACGTTATTTGGTGAAGTTTTGGAATGTAAAAGGCTTGTCGGAATGAATCTTCCGCTCGATTACATCTGAGAGGAATGCTTGTCGAGGCGGAACCTGAAAACAAAAGT
The DNA here is from genome assembly GCF_029867415.1 of Vicia villosa. Lineage (NCBI taxonomy): Eukaryota > Viridiplantae > Streptophyta > Magnoliopsida > Fabales > Fabaceae > Vicia > Vicia villosa. The sequence goes on along the minus strand of NC_081183.1, from coordinate 67,061,466 downwards.
AGAAATATGCAATATCATGATGCATGTATTATATGACGAGTCTCTCCAAATAAATGAGAAACCCGTATGTTTATCATGAAGTAATGTATGCGATGTATGAATATGTATGTGATGTATATGATGTACGACTGGTGTTGTTCTGAGAAAATAAATCTCTGTGTCATTGATCTTGTTTTGAAGATGTGTAGCTGGGGATTTATGATTTCTGCTTGGGGTATGATCAGTAGCTTGATGTACCCTGACTAGGGATGAAGGATGTCGGAGAACCGATAGTGTTGAATATGTAGATCTCTGTTGGGGAGCCATGTATTCTGTCGAGAGTATTTGAAGGTATCTTCTTAATGATTACTCTGTGGGGATATGATCTTGTGACATCGGCTTTGTGGAAGGCGTGGATGTCTTGAACGTTGCCCCCAGTGATGAGTAACTACCGTTCCTGGATTTGATTAGGACACGCCACTGAGTATTGATCAAGATGTCTAACTGGACTTGCATAGATTTTCCCCTGCTAGTGGGAACTTTGGAAAGATTTGCCTCGCGAGGACTTTATGAGGTGTGCACTATGGGCGACATGCCCCTAGTACTTAGTATGATGCCCCTGATTGTTGATGCTTCTGAGAGATTTTCGAAATTTGACCTGATTATCCCAAATTGATCGGGAAATAGTTTGAAACCCACTTGTGATGTATGCCTTTGACTTTTTGGCATTTGAGAGATTCTTCGAATCTTGACTTGATTGCCCCAAATTGTTTGGACAAAACGTGTTATGCCCCTTGTATACGTGAGAGACATGGCTTCTTGGAGTAATTTTGTTTGTCGGGATAACTTTCAGTCATTAGTTGTACCCTGTGCAAATTCTTTCTATTGCTAACATTTGAAATTATGTAGCAGAATATGTTTAATAATGAATTCATGAGATGCAATGCATACGTCTGTCTTGAGTTTTTGAAAAACATTAAAACTGGAGATGTAAAATCATGATATTTATAAAAACATGATGTTTGTAAAAAACAGGATATCAACTTAACATTTGTAGTAAACCTTAAGGAGTCGGGATACCTTTTTGGTGATAGTATGCTTTCGAACTAACCATGCTTCAATTAGGACTTTCAAGGGTTGTAACGTGGCTTGGTTCACGGTTTAAGAAACAAAGGATAAAGGCTCAAAATTTGATTGTACCCATCCCCTTCGTGATTATCTTCAGTCCTAAGCTCAGCTAATTCAACTTATGCATTCAGGTTCCAAGAGACTTTTTGGATTTGCACCTTTGATAATGATGATGGTTCTCAAGCAAAGAGAACTTTTGAGATGGCAGTCACTTCTTCCTTTTAGTAGTCACAACATTGTGTTGTTCAGGAATTTATTGACTTCTCTTTTTTCATCTTTTTGATATCCCTAACTTTTGCTTGAACTGTCTATTTTGAGTTTACAGTCAGCGGGATGCCTTGATTTTTGCCTAAGTCATCTTTTTGATTTTTGACTTAGCAGGCTCTTCTTTGTAAATATGTTTTTTCATTTCATTTTTTTTTTAGTTTTTTTTGAAAGATAATGACTGCCTTGCTTAATGATTGATGAACCATCATTGGCTTTTGATTTGACATCTCCAACATTTCTTTGATGTGTACGGATGAACGCTTGTGATTGAAACCTTTGTTGAAAGGTGTACTGAATGATTCTCTTAAAATAGAATGCACAGCCAAATTAACTGAGAACTACCCTGCCCTAGGTTATGATTAAGGGTTCAATTTGCATATAAAAAAACTTCTACACCTTAGGCTCAAAGGGGTTGACGAGGGATTAACATCCTTATATCTCCACTGTTTAGGAATTGAAATAATGCCTGTACATCGTCAGCATAGTCCGTTCAAAAGCATACTGTATGAGGTTGCGGTATCGTTTTCGTCATCCTCCCTTAAAAGGCTTACGGCTTAGCAGGAGTTGAGTATCACAAAACATATGCAAAGTAAAGACATAACTTAAAATGAGTGATAACGAAATAATTTATTCAAGACAAACATATGCAATGCACTGATGATGATTATTAAAACAGATAATGTCTATCATGAGTCAAATGTTTAAACAAACAGAAAAGAAACTTGCAAATGAAAGTAGACCTAATGATCCAAAAGTTCATCCGTTTAGATGTCAATCAGTCTTGTCATGACTAGGCATAGGAGCGATGATCACTATAGGAGTTTTCAGGAGGGTTGAATTTGATTTCCCCGTCATCGATCAGATCTCGATTCTTATTCGTCAATGTTTAGCAATTGTTAGTGTCATGTCCAGGACAGTTGAAATGGTATGCGCATCTCGCATTGGGTTGATAGCCAGTAGCGGAGGTGCTAGGATTCTTAGGAGTGTCCCTCAGAGTACTCAATTCGATCTTCAACAGATGTTGTATGCTTGAGTCAACGATATATTGATCTTGGTGAATTGACGCTTAGGTACGTCTGGCTTTCTTCGTTGTTGTAGAACTGTTGTAGATATTTAGAGTATCTGGGGTTCGAGCTTCCGGAATGTGTATCTGATAAGAATGTTTCAAAATGCCCGGGGTTCGAGCTTCCGGAATGTATATCTGATTGGAATGTTTCAGAAATCTGGGGGTCAAGCTTCCAGAGTGTTCATCTGATTAGGAACTTTCAGAATGTCCGGGGTTCGAGCTTCTAGAATGTATATCTGATTGGAATGTTTCAGAAGTCTGGGGGTCAAGCTTCCAGAATGTTCATCTGATTAGGATTGATTTGTTGATGGTATTTTTCTGACCAATTGGTCGACATTAGAAAATGGTTTGGTCGCGTCTTTGTCTGAAGAATTCTGACTTTTGTCTTTGAATGTCTTTCTTTGAGAATCAAGCTCACCATATCTAGTGGGTCATAGCCTCTGATTCGGGATACTTGTACTTTTAAATTTGAAAGCATATGGCTAGAGGAAAATAAATCCTCTTGCCCCTTGATAGGCACTGTGTCTTGGAATTGGAAGGTACGTGGCCAGAGGAAAATCGATCCTCTTGCCCCTTGATTAGGAAATCACCCTTGATAGAGGTACCTGAAATTGTGCGCCCTAAATCCCTAAGATCCTTGAAAGGGTTAGTAAACATGCAATGTTATGATGTCATGATGTCATGAATGTTATGCGAATGCAGTTCATTAGGCACGGCGTGAGATGGTAAGGGCAAATAAGCCCTTTAACAGAACCTGCAAGGAAACAAAGGTTAGTAGCAAACACAAACAAGTCACACAAGTGCCCTTAGGTTTAAAGGCTTGCGTGAAGTTGGTAGGTAAGTACCCCCCCCACTGAAGTTAAGTTGGTTCAACCTGTCCTATATAAAGATCGGGTTCTAGGGAGCTCATATCATTGACCTTTCTCGAAGGCGCTTATCTCAGTTCGGCAATCGAATCGCCAACCGAGAAGGTCCTGAAAGTCCAGTCCATATGAGTGTAGCTTCGAGTATCAACCAACTTCAGTCGGAACCAAAGCCAGCCATCTCGCTACTTTCTAATAGGCCAAAGTCAAGTTCAACTAGGGTTCTAGAGGCAGATTAGTGCTTAATGACACCACGCAGCAGCCAAGTGTTTCCTTGAGTCAGATCCCACGGAACACCAGGACAAACAAATGTGTCACACTAACGATGGCCACCATATCAACCACATCAGTATATGCTGTGCAGTCTCCTTGGTCTCATGCCATTTACCTAAGGTTCTCAGATCCGGGTTAGGAACTTTCACACAAGTAAATACCCAAAACAGCCTTTGAAATATAAAGCAGACAAATCAAACAATTAAAGTGAATCCTAAACTCTAAGGTAACCCCTCTTTTAATCGAAAGCATCCCAAGCAGAGTCGCCAGTTCTGTAATACGGTGAACTGACTTTTATAATTGAAAATGTCGCAGTTAAGCAAGAGTCGCCACCGACTTTTATTTTATCCAATTATAGAAAGGCTAAAAGAACAGGAAAAGACCTTTGAAAGATTTTGAGTTCGGGAGGTAAGTTATACAAAGGGAAGGTGTAAAGCACCCTTTGTTTCCATGGTTATCCATGGGCTCTTAATTGCTTAGCTCACTTTTGTATTGTTTGAAATGTTTGAAAAGGAGGTGTGAAAAGTAAAAACTTTGAAGAAGAACTTTAACTTGTAAATAAGCGTAGTCTTTTTGAATTTGATTTGAAAAGAGTGGGAAAAGAGTTTTGAATTTAGAGCAAGCAATTAGTAGCAACTATCCTAAGTTTGAAAAATTGTTCTTTTAGTCTTTCGGGCGAAAGGGTCTATCCATACCATGAGAGGGCAGGAAGTCTTTCAATTGGATGTTGAGGGTCATCGAGACATCGTTCTCCATAAGATTGTCCCTTGCCATAAAGAGGGCAAGTAGTCTAAGGGAAGGATATAATAGTCATTAATCTTTTTAGGCATCATGCGAGGATACCTTAGCAATAGGACAATCATCTTTATTTTTTCGAGGCAACATCGAGGGACTAGATGATTTTTATTCTTTAAGGCAACCTTGCTTTAGGTATCCTCGGAATCGAGGGACTTGACTATTTAAAGGCAACAATAATTAAGGCAACAAGGCAACAAAAGGGATCACCCTAAAGGTGTGTGGGTGCACAATCACGTGGTTCACTTCAGTTATTTATCTTATAATTAGTGAGCTAATTTGTTTTAAACAAGGCTTGCACTCCCTAGGATTACTAACCACGCAGTAAAAAAAATAAAGGCAGAAAAACATAATGTCCTTTTACAATAAACACCTGCGGGGAAGGGGAAATAAAAGACAGAAAATAAGAGGGAACAATAATTAAGATAAACCCTTGAATGCCTTGATCTTCCTCAAACTCTCAATCGACTCTGAAAATTAAGAGGAAAATAAATAAGGGGAGTGAGTGTATGTGGAATTCATCGATATTGAAACAAACCCTATTTAATTCCATGAAGCAAAATAAAAAAAAATTAAACTGATGATTAACAAAGAGAGGGTTAGAAACTTAGCTTTTTTTATTAATGGCGCGTAGTCGAAAGATGTTTGATTAAACCCTGCAAATTTGAACAAAGACAGGAAAAGGTTAGTGCATTGACTGATCTAAACCCTAATTGATCACAAACCCTAAAGGTTTACAAACCCTAAAGGTTTTTTAAGAAAACTTATTGTGACCCAACAGAGGTTTGTAAGGCTTAAAATGTGTTAGTGGATAATACCTACCAGTAAACCTAAGGTTACCAGGGTTTATAAATGTGTCAAAGTTAACAAAAAATAAAAAATACTATTAAATTTCAATTAGTCAATTAATTTAAAGTATACAAAAATAATGATTTTTATTGCTTAAAAAAAACAATTTTTGATAAAAGGACAAAAAAGTCGAATTTTTGATAAAATATAAACAATTATAAAATTGACATCATGTAGTAAATATAAATCCTTAGAAAAATAATTTAATAAGGAAAAGAAAAATAAAATAGAGATAAAAGTTATGGAAACTAAAAGAAAATTAAAAGAAGAATAAAAAAAAATGAAAAAGGACTCAGCTTCGAATCTACTGTGGGCGCTCCATGAGGCTCTATGGTAGTCCTTCAAGCTGGTGGTCGTTGGATCAGATGAGTGGAGATCTGATGGTTGCGTGTTGGGAGGCGCATCGTATGCGCGCATGAACCTGCTGCATTGGATCTGTGAATGAAACAACTTGAAAAAAATATGGTGTACTGCCTGGGCTCGAACCCAGGACTTAAGGATTAGCAATATTGCCCTCACCTCCACTCAGCTGCGCGTGTTTATTTATTAGTAGTATACATTCAATAAAATAAATATGAGACAAATAGAGTAATGGGAAATTCAAACATAGTTAGAACCTGGGCCCACTAATTTTCGCTGTTAACCAATTGCCAATAGAGAGAGAGTAAGATGACTTTTGACTGGCCAATCAGGTCATTGGGAAACGCCACGCTTGCGTCAGACGAACCCTGGCCGGAGTCAACGACGGAGGATGGTCTCCGGTCATCTTCTTCAAAGGCACCAAAAATCAAACCTGCGCAAATCAATAGAAAAACAACATAGAAGAACCTAGATCGCATATTTTTGACATTCCGGATTCAATGGTGTTACGATACTCACGAACTTACTTGCCCTAACAATGGCAAATCGACGTTCCTGCACCAATACTTCAAAACAGTGGTTCTAAAGGATCTTAAGCACGAGTAAGAACATATATGGATGCATAACAATGATTTAAACGGCCTAGATTAAGAGTTTGAGATTTGAAAGGAGCCACAAACCGGTGATGCTTGTATGCGACGATCCGGACGTGTTAGGGCTTGCGTGATGAGTGGTATCGACCCCTGGGAATCTCAGGAAGGCGACTAAATGCTTGGCCTCGATTGAAACTTGCTGGAGAAAGAAATCCTTTGAGCCCTAGTTTTTGAAACTCCCTTTACACGTGAAAACCATCACTCTTCTCTCTTCCTCCTTTTTTGTGCATTGTCTTCAGATGTATTTATATAGCCAAGTAATTTAGGTCAACAAAACTGAATCCAATCTCACTAATTCACGGTGATTGAAATTTGATTAAAAATCACATAGAAAGTTTCTATTTTTGCATCCAATCATGCCAATCATATCTCTTACTCTTTACACGAATTTTCCTTGATTTTTCTTAAATATATTTCTCCATATTTGATAGCAATAGAATCATGTTCCAATCTTTAATTATTCTCACTATTTATTTAGTTTATATTGACTTTTTATGAATAAAATTCAATATAATAAAATAAATAAGGAAAAAAATGAAGAATGGAATTATGGGCTTCTAATACACTCATGATCATTTTTATAAACTCAAACTTAGGCCCATTGATTCAAAAATTCAAAATTACTCAGTTAGGTTTTTGTGCATCTCTTGAAAATTGTCCAACTTCAACAAGTCGTAACCCTCCCAATTTTTAAGATATGGAAGTGTTCTAGGACTCTTTGGAAACCTCAAGATGTCCTCTAAGTGATGCCTTTGGTTTCATCTTAATTGAGTTTACCATGTTCAAGTTATGAGCTTTGAGAAAGAATGACTTTTTTGCGGTCCTTTAGAAGGACCTATAATGTTTTTGCTCATATATCTCAAATGAAGCATTTTTAGCCTTGGCATGTAGAGGAAAAGTTGTAGAGAATTTAATTTCCTTCAAATTGAGCTTTGGATGGGAAATTTCTGACGTTCCATGTGGAAGTTATGATCAGTCAAAGTTCAGTTAACTTTTAGGTTAAAAACCCTAATTTAGCAACTTTGTACTTTTGGTGATTTCGGAGCTTTCCTTGATGAATCATGATCAATCTTTGATCAAATGATGAATGATACTTCATAATGAGGATGTTGACTAAAAATCAGAAGTTTTGACTGTGGTTTGTCCATATTTTGATTGTTAGGTCACACTAGTCGATTGTTGACCATTTGAGCTGTTGATTGAGCAATATGAAGAATCAGAGCTTGAAACTTGTCATGAGGATTACCTAAGCATATGAGAGACCATGGGATCCACTTAAGGTATCAGAAACTGATTTTACTTTGAGAGGATCAAAACCCTAGTTTGAGGGTTGTCGTTTATGAGAGAGGCTGCATGTTACCTTCTGGTATATCTTTGAGCATTTAAAAAGTCAAATGGACTGAAATATGATTAAATATGATGGGCAAATTTTAGGGTATGGCACCAGCCAATCTTTCAATTGCCACTTCCCACTCTGCCTTCTGGGTGCCTTGTTGTTGTTGATCTTTCCAAGCAAAATTTGGATGATTCTTCCACCCTGGATTATAGGTATTAGAATACGGATTATTTTGCCTCAGGAATTTGATTTCTTCAATCTGCTTGAGAGTAGAAACACAGTATACAGTTTGGTGAGGGCCATTACAAATTTCACAGTTGACAGGTTGAGCTTGTTGAACTTGAGCCACCTGTTGTGTTCCTATATTCATAGCCCTCAATTTCTTTTCAACTTCTGCAGCTATCGCATCTTCAACCCGAATTTTAGAAGTCTCCAACTTTAGATCAATTATTCCCTCAGGTTTGTTAGTACACCTGTCATACAACTCTAGATGCTCATTTGCAGCTATCGCTTCAATGATCTTCTTAATACCATTGGCTGTTGAGAAATTAGTTGAGCCACCAGCTTCAGTATCGGTCAACTGCTTTGTCTTTATTTTGAGCCCATTGACAAATACTTGCATCTGTTCAGTATGATCCATGTTATGAGTTGGGCATGCTACGAGGATCCTCTTGAATCTTTTGTAGGCATCTCCCAAAGGTTCACCCTCCTTCTGCTTAAAGTTCAGAATTTCATACCTTGGCTGGTGTCATACCCCAAAATTTGCCCATCATATTTAATCATATTTCAGTCCATTTGACTTTTTAAATGCTCAAAGATATACCAGAAGGTAACATGCAGCCTCTCTCCTAAACGACAACCCTCAAACTAAGGTTTTGATCTTCTCAAAGTAAAATCAGTTTCTGATACCTTAAGTGGATCCCATGGTCTCTCATATGCTTAGGTAATCCTCATGACAAGTTTCAAGCTCTGATTCCTCAGATTGCTCAATCAACAGCTCAAATGGTCAACAATCGACTAGTGTGACACTGCCCGCTGGGAGGGAATAGAACCACTCTTCTGCCTCTTCGGCTAAGGTGAAAGGAAACATGCTTAGCTTCTTGGCTTCTTCAGTATGACCATCAATTTTCAGAGTGGTGCTCATGGTCAAAAATCTCTGCAAGTGCTTGTTTGCATCTTCATTAACCTTTCCGGTGAAAGGCTTTCTTTCGAGCTGAGTGATGGTGCTTGGATGTAATTGAAAATTAGGAACATTCACCGGTTGGTTGACAATTGTTAGTCTCCCACCCACTGTATTCGCAACACCATAGTCTCCGAGGAGCCTTTCTTGAGGTTCCCCCCATAACTGTCTCTGTCTCTGTATCTGATTTTGACCCTGTATTTGAATGACCAGAATGGTTTGAAGCTTCTTCCTCATTTTCTGGTTCTGGAATTAAGATTTCTATGGTTGACTCTGCCAGTCTTGCTTGTTTAGCTTTTCTAAGCCTAGCGTGCAAAGATCTTTCAGGTTCCGCGTCAAAAGATAAATCAGCTGAGGACTTTCCTCGCATACAAAGATTAGAGCAGATTAGTTGAAATTAAACAAAATAACAAAAATAAAGCTGAAAATAAAATTTTAGTTGCCTAGCAACAAAATTTTAATTGAACTAAAAAAAACTCTATACTATGGCAGTCCCCGGCAACAGCGCCAAAAACTTGATCGGTAAAATAGCAAGTGTACTATTTTGCCTCTGTAGTAATAAAGGGAAAATTCCCCGAATATCGATCTCAAGGACTGCGTGATATTATATAGTTAGTAGGAATTCAATTAAACAAAAAGCCTTGGGGGTTTTGGTTCCTATGATTACGAATTAAATTGCAAATAAACTTAAAAAAGGTTGATTTGGCCAAATATGAGTAACATGCCAGGGTAGGTGTGTGCATTAACATGTAGCAATTCTGAACCCTTGTTTCATTAACAAAATTCAACTTATCAATTACCGGTTCTTAAGGGTATTTGCTCCTAAGTCCTTAGTGGGCAAACCTTTGAACATTGAAATCCTAATCCCAAAGTCCTTCGAAATTAGTGATCAAATCAAGTATTATTATAATCAAGAACAATCCGGTTACTATAGGGTATCCCTAGTCCTAGGTGATATCTACTATAGTATAATGGTATAAAAACCCTAACAATGGAGGTCAATCCTAATTGTTAGTCATAAATCAATCCAGTTGGTCCGGCGAGGAAAGCATTAAAAACCTTATACCATTAAATTGAACATGAAAGAGAAATATGTTATTGAAATTCGGAATTCAAAATCATCACAAATGTTAATCAGGGACACCCCCTAGCATTGGGGGGTTTAGCTACTCATATCATCCAAAGAAATTACAAAGATATCAAATAAAGACATTACAATAGAGATGATGAACTTTGATCTTCAATGACTTCCGCTCATGAGAGTTCTCTGTTCTCCTCCAATTGCATAGGCTTCTTTTCTCAATCCTCCAATTCTTCGTGTGGCAAAAGATCCCTAATTCATCTTGAAAACCCTCCTAAATAGTGTAGACTCACTTAAGTTGGTTGGAAATCCCAAAAACACCCTTGCAGGCAAACCACTGAACAAAATCACAAAAATCACTGAAATCAGCGTCAAACCCAACACGGGCCGTGTTGAGCAACACGGGCACCCGTGTTGGTCCCCTGACATTTTTCTTTTTCTTCTTTGGTCCCAGGCTTAGCCACACGGGCCGTGTTGAGCAACACGGGCACCCGTGTTGCACCACTGTTTTTCCTTCTTTCCATGCTTCGCTCCTAGTGCTCTTCCTGACACGGTCCGTGTTGAGCAACACGGCCACCCGTGTCAGGACTCCTGAATCATGCTTTCTGAGCTTCCTCGAAACTCCGAGTTTTGCACTGATTTATTCCGATTTATCCATATGAGCCTGAAAACATTAAAACACACAACCAAAGCATAAAATGACGAATAATAACATCAAACACTAAATAAAATAACTTGAAGATACTTAAAAACAACGGAAAATATATGTGTGAAAACCACTGATCACGCCACATGCCCCACTGTGTACATTCGAAAGTGCCAGATAAGCTTCTGCTTCGCCAAGCCATTTTAGTAAGACTCCTTCAGGGGTTTTCTTGATCAGTTCGTTTCCCATCAAGAAATATGATAAGGTTTTGTATTTTACCTTCCTTTCTGTATCCGTCGAAGGATCTTTTAAATAACTTACAATCGGACTCCTCCAATCTGTATCTGCTAGAGAGTTTATGTTTAATACTTCGAACATTTCTTCATTGGCAAAACCTAATTGTGAATTTTCTAGGTCGCTTGGAGACAATTTTGTGGCCATTGCCTTTCCTCTTACTTCAATTAACTCTTCTATTTTTTCCTTCGACACTTTATACCCCGAAGCTAATTGTGCCAAGTCATTCGCTTCTTGATTGTTTATTCTTGAGACGTGTTTCAAATCCATGTATTCGAGTTTTTTGAGCAGCCTATTTGTCACGACAAAATACATGATCGAATTCTCTTTGATACATTTGTATTCTTTTGTCAGCTGCTTTATCACTAATTCCGAATCTCCTTTAATTTTGACTCTGGTTGCCCCCAATTCCAATAAGGCTTCAAGTCCTGCAAGCAATGCTTCGTACTCAGCTTCATTGTTGGAGCATAGAGGACCTTCTATTCTTTACTTGAGTTTTGTTGGAATTCCTTCAGGAGAAATTATAAGTATGCCAACTCCACTCCCTTCCTTATGTGTTGAACCATCGAAATATAATTTCTAAGGTTTCAATTCAACATACTGTTGGGGGTTTTCGACCACTGAATGGTCTACAACAAAGTATGATACGGCTTTTCCTTTCATTTCCTTAAGAGGTTGAAAGATTAAGGACTCAGTGAGGGCCAAAGCACTTACCAATTCGAATATGCAATATTGGTTTAGATAGCATGTGTTTAATAACATCAAAATGAGATGAAACATAAACTGGTTTTATATAATACTTAAGTTTTATACAAGAGAAATATAAACAAAGGCAGAGTTTTCTATGGCAGTATACCTAGTCTCTACATCATTAAGTACCCTAATTAAATAATAAATGGCTCTTTCGATGCCACTTTCATCTTCTTGTGCTAGCATGCTACCGATTGTATTATCGGAAGCTGAGATATAGAGTCTCATATGTTTCTTCCCATTTGGAGGTGACAAGATGGGTGGGTGCATCAAATATTGCTTGATTTTATCAAAATCTTCTTGATGCTCAACGTGCCATTCAAACCTTCCTTGATTCAGACGAAGTAGGGGGAAAAAAGCTTGCGTACGCCCACTCAAATTAGAGATAAATCTTCTCAAGAAGTTTATCTTTCCCAATAGTGATTGCAGTTCCTTCATTGTGGACGGAGGTTTTGTATCCATAATGGCCTTTGTTTTATTTTGGTTAATTTTTATTCCCTTCTTATGGACTACGAAGCCTAAGAAGTCTCCTGCCTGCACAAGGAAAGCACACTTAAGGGGGGTCATCTTCAAGCCATGTTTTCTCATTCTTTCGAATGATTGGCGGAGATGATCGAGATTACTGTTATCTGAAACAGATTTTATAACAATGTCATCTATGTACTCCTGCATAAAAGTTTCTATAAAATCATGAAATATAGAGTTCATTGCTCTTTGATAAGTTACCCCAGCATTTTTCAAACCAAAAGGCATAACGACCCATTCGTAGGTACCTATTGCCCTAGGACAACGAAAAGTTGTTTTGGACACATCTTCTTCTGCAATGAAAATTTGGTTGTATCCTGAATATCCATCTAGCATGCTTAGATATTCGAAGCCTGTGGCTGAGTCTACTAACATCTTTGCCACAGGCATAGGATATTCATCTTTATGGGTTGCTGCATTCAGATCATGAAAATCTATACATACCCTTAAAGAACCATTCTTTTTAATAACGGACACTATATTAGCAATCCATTCGACATACCTCGTAGTCCTAATGAATTTGCAACAAAGCAATCTTTCAACTTCTGCTTTAATTTTTGAGAGGATCTCTGGTGCGAACCTTCTAGGAGTTTGTTTGATGGGCTTCTTCCCTTCTTTTATTGGCAACTTCAATTCTACCAGATCTCTTTCTAAACCAGGCATCTCATCATAGTCCCAGCGAATCAATCTTTATTTTCTTTTAGTAACGCAATGACCTTTGTTTTTAGGGCTGGCTCCAATTTTGCGCTGATATATGTTACCCTCTTTAGACTCCCGTCTCCAAGATCTACTTCTTTGAGTGGGTCTTAAGCCAACATCGTTATATTCGGTGCCATTGGATCCTTTTCGAATCCCAAAGGTTCTTCATCATAAATTGCGTCTAATCTTTGACTTGCTTGTTTGCTTGAAAACTGTTCGTCAGAGATCTTAGCGTCAGGTGGTTCTGGAATAAAGTGTATCCCTAGAAAGATAACTAAGGTATGTAAGCCGAAATCTTTTCGAAGAAAGATAACTCAGACATATTCAATGTCTTCATCCCAGCCAGTTGGCCGTGCTCCTGGTAATCCTTCGATGTGTTCTGTCTCCTCGGGATCTCCCATTATCTCTCTGTTCCACTAAAATCCACTAGGGTGAAGAGATGAATAGTACAGAGCCTTCTTATTTGGAGAGTATATCTCTTCTGCTGCTTGACATTGCCCTATGTTGGCTAGGTTTTTGTCGAAGCTTGTTTTATTGACTTGATTTACTTCTGACATATAGTAACTTTGGTCTCCTTCAATGTTTTCGACTATTCCATATTCTCTCCAGATAGTCAATCTTTGGTGCATCGTTGAAGGTACGTCAGCCACTCCATGAATCCATTCTCTTCCCAAAAAAAGGTTATAGTTCGCCTTTGCTGGTATTACCATGAACATAGTTGGCCTTGTGACCGAACCTACAGTTAGGTTTACTTGGATAACTCCCAAGGTGTGTCCTACTTTCCCTTCATAGTTGGACAAGACCATGTTATGTGGTTTTATATCTGTGTCGAACATGCCAATCCTCTTCAGCATATACTAGGGCATTAAGTTCACCGATGCCCCTCCATCAACGAGGACCTTGTTGATGCCTACATTTTTGAATTTGGCTCTTATGTAAAGAGGCTTCAGATGATTCCTCATACCCTGGTCAGGCCTTTCGAAGAATGCATTCTGCTCTTCAACAACACCATTATTCATCACATAGTAACACACAGGACTGTGTTTCGCCATTTCTTCGTCAGATTCCTCACAATCCTCGACTTCCGTCTCTTGATAATACTCATGAGGGAGAACTGACACCACATTACAGTTGAAATTTATAGACGAAACTCCGACTGAGTCAAAGTCATTAGTCATCCTGTCTTCATCTTTCCAAGGGCTAGATTGCACCTTTTCCTCTTCTTTTTCATTCTTAGAACTGAACAACTCGTGCTCTACACGGGGTTTGTTTGACTTTGCCCCCTGCAATGGGACTTTGGTGCTGCTAGATTCTCCAACCTCTTTTACCTTAGATTCTTTTTGAGCTTTCTTCATTCTCTGGTGTCTCCTCCATTGAGACCTGGACATTGGATTCTTACCCTTGTAATTCTCAAGCCTGTACATTTCTCGATTTGACGTTTGGAACGGCCTTCTATACACCATGGCTGTTCGTCCACCTTGGTCAAAGCTTCGCCATTTGTTATTCCCTGCGCCAGCTTGTGTCCATCTGTCCATGGGTACTTTTGATGAGAGTTTGAATGTCACTCTCCGAGCCTTGGGATGAGGGCTATCGGGCCTTCTTGATGATGCTCGATTATCGAACACGTACATGTTGGGATTGATTCCTTGCACATCCCAGCCAGTAGAGAATGATACCCTTTCGAATGATTCTTCCATCAGGCTATCATAAACTTCCCCACACCTAGGACACATAATGATTTCATCTTTCGCCTTGTGACATTGAACCAGGAAACTCACAAGACTTTCACCAGGCCTTGGATAAACCTTCAGCAACTGGGTTTCTTGCCTCCAATGTCCTTGCATTTTGCTTCGTTGGGCCCTTTCGTAGTTAGCTTGAACCCTTTGACTTAGCATGATTGAGCATCTTGGACACATCAGCATTCGTCCAACATTCTTCTCATGGCACCTCCAGAGATAATCCTTCAAGCTTTCATTTGCCCTTGGATTTCCATAGTTTCCTTTTTCCTTTTCTTTCACCAAACATTTTTCCAGTTCCTCAATTTCAGATAAAGGTTGCCCAACATTCATCATATTGACTCCTGCTGGGGGAACTTCAGAAATCCTTATTTTTTGGAGCTTCATCCTGAGGTCTTCAGTGGCCTCACTAGTTCTCTCCATAAGACCCTCAGTGGTCTTTGAATCGAACGAACCTTCAACTTCAGTATTGAAGATCACATTGTTACTTAGGCTTTCAGTAGCCTGCTTTCCTGCTGAAACCATCTCCCACTCCATGATATCAGCCTCAGACACACCTACCATGTTGATGTCGACAGGTTCAACATAGTTGGTGTCAGCGACATTGAGGGGATCAACATCAACCTTCATGTTGTTTTTTCCTTTGTCAGCAAACTTCAAACGACCATCCTTGATAGCATTTTGAATTAGATCCCTGAAAAGAAAACATTATGAGGTTTTATGGCCTAAAAACCCATGATATTTACAAAAACCTCATTTCTTCCGTTGTTCTAACGGAGGAATTTTAGAATTGGGAGGTACTATCATCTGGCCATCTTTTACTAATAAATCAAAAATTTCGTCACACTTAGTGACGTCAAAAGTGTATGTTTTCTTTGGGAATTTGTCATTCTTGTCATTTTCGACAGGTTTTTTCCATTAGAAGGGGTGAGCAATTTACAAGAGTATGGAGGTGCCTCTTTTAATTCAGCCAAGTCTATTTCGACTTCATCGAAGCTATATGAATCATCAAAGGTTTCAACTTTGACATCTTCAGCCTCAATATAGGCCACTCTCTCTTTCTTGTAATTCTTATTTGCTCTGGCCTTTTCAGCTTTCAGTCGTTCGACTTGTCGAACTTATCTGCCAACTGGGCCATATCTCTCAAATATTGAGTATCTAACTTCTTTCTAACTGAATTGTCCAAACCGCCTGCAGCCATTTCGACCAATTCATGTTCCGGAACAACTGTGAAACATCTTGATTTCAATAAATAGAACCTATTCAAGTAATCATCTATAGGCTCTGTGAATTTCCTCTTAATGCTAGCCAGTTCTTTCAAACTAATCTTGGTTTGCCCCATGTAGAACTGTTCGTGGAACAATCTCTCTAAATGAGCCCAAGTATCTATAGAGTTTGGAGGTAAGGTGGTGAACCATGTAAAAGCATTTTTTGTTAATGAACTAGGAAAATATTTGACTCTAAAATTCTCACTATTCGCTAGATCACCAGCCTCCGTCAAATATCGGGCTATGTGTTCCACAGTCGATTCACTAGTATCCCCTGAAAATTTTGTAAATTTGGGTACTTTGGTACCTCTTGGTAGTTTAGTTTGCAAAATATAATATGCTACAGGGGAGGTATAGTTTGGACTTCGAAGTCCAGTATTAAGGTCGTTATTAGCCATAATCCTTTCGATCAAGGTTGTTAGATTATTTTCTGTCACCACATTGTCTCTTCTAACCTTGTGTATTACTTCATCTGCATTTTTCTCCCTATTAACCACAACTACCCTAGGCTGTTCTTCAGGAACTTCCTGTTGAATAACATTGATTCTTCAGTTCTGATTCTCTAAATCTATCATCTGATTTCTCTCATCAGGCCTTTTCCTAGGTGGTCGAACTGGATCTAGGACAGGTGTCAAGATTGGTTCGTCTTCCTGAATGGCAGCCTGGTTGTTTCTTCGTCTGGTAGACGTTTGAGGGGCTCCAAAGAAATCCGCTATACGCCCCATTTGTGTGGATGTTCGTTGATATGTTTCCACATTATCCTGGTTAGTCCTAGTAATGTTTGTTATTAAGGGAGAAAAAATCGAACCCATCTCTCGAGCAAGTACACCCACCATATCGTGGTTGCTTGCATCCATCTTTTGCCTAAATGGTGCTTGGTTATTTGTGGTTAGTGTAGGCATTTGGCCTGATGGGCATAGATTTTGTACACTCCGACCGACTGAAGCTGCATTTGGCGAAAAGGTTGCCATACTAAGTTGGGTGTATGTAGGTCCAACACCTTGCATTCCTGACATATAGGATGCTGGCATTCCATATGGTTGTGGGTTCCAAGACCTCCAACCCTCGAATGTTGTTGGTCTCGGGGTATATGGTGGTACCTGACTTGCAAAATTTGTCGAAAAATGTGGTATTTCTGTTGCGCTTGTAAAGGGTGGTACCGTAGTCGAACTAAGTACTGGTATTGTCCCTGTTGACATTGATGTAGTTTCAGGAATGGTCTGGGAACTACTTATGGCCGCGGACCCTGTCGATGTGGGTATCTCTTGCGCTTCTGGCATGGAGGTCGAAGCATTTGTTGTACTTGCGGCTACTGTTCCTGACCCTTGTGGGGGATCTTGGTTTCCCCTTTTACTAGTTGAATTGACCATTTTCTTGTTGTATTTACGTTTAGGAATTGGCTGTGCACTGTTGGTTAATTTACCGTTCCTAAGGTTCATACAAGGTTCTATTATGTTCTAAACCTATAAGTTAAAACACAAGAAATTTAAATGACAACTTTTGACACCGTCCCACTGGGCGTGCCAATTTGTTTACGGTGATTTCCGGTAAACAACCGCTAGTCTTCCAAATTATAAATATACTCTGGTTACTCGCAGGATCGACTAGATTGATCCTAGGACATGTGTCGAAAAGTCGTCTTTTAGAATGATTTGGTTCATGTTCTCTTGGTTTTTATTCGTTTATAAGGTGATGGTGTAAATGTATAAATAACTTGCGAAATAAACTAAGTAAATGTTCGATGAAACATAAATTGGTTAGACAATAAACATAAGTAAATTTCGACGAGAATATAAAAGGAATGTAAATTGCAGGAATGGAAAGACTTGACGAAAAAAGTAAAGGAATTTAAAAGATACTTCAATTCTAAATTAGAAATACAAACATATGTAAGGTGTTGGTGTTACACGTACATTTCTCAGCGAAAACTCTTTCTCTTAACGCTTGATACTTGAGTGATTTGTGAGTAATTTGTACAAAATGAACACCCTGGATCCTGATACTAAGACCCTTATTTATACTAATTCGACCCTAACGGTCCTACACTAACAAAATGCCATGTTGCCCACATGCATGTGCTTCGAATCCCTGGGACGCCATCTGTCCTTGTTGATTTAATAGAATGTTTTCGAAATTCAAAACTTCCCGCTCAAACCTTATTCGATACGTGGCAACGTGTTCTTTGTGAGAATGTATCAAAATACTCTAAGTTTCAACAACCTTGTATTTCGAAGACCACTCAAGGTCTCGAAGACCACCTATCTCGTTTCAGTTTCGATTCTAGGAATCTTCATCAAAAATAACATTCTCAGAAATAGCCATCCAAAGCCATTATTTCTTCAAAACTTACATCTTGAAAGAATGCATATAGCGGTCGAAATCTCCAGCTAACAGTGTGCAATCGAATTCTTCGGAAGGTTAATAGCAGAGACATTATCAACAAGAAGTGTAGTAGTCTCACCCTCATTGCTACCCAACTCCTTCAATAGACTCATAAGCCACATGGCTTGGCAAGCACACAACGACGTCACAATATACTCGGCCTCACAAGAAGAGAGTGCTACCATCGGTTCCTTTTTCGAACGCCAAGAGATTGGAGTCCTACCAAACATAAAGATGTATCTAGCTGTTGACTTTCTATCATCTTTATCACCACACCAATTAGAATCGGTGAAACCAAGTAAATCACATTTTTGGCTTGTATCCGATGCCGGAAAGAGAATTTCACAACCAAGAGTTCCTTTAACATATCTAAGAATCCTCTTAATCGCTGCCTATTAGCTGGATATTTCGACCTAAGGATCATGGTACTTTAAAAGTGTTATGTTATGAAGAAGAAATGGCTTTTATTAAGCTATTTTATGTCTTGTCCTTGAAGGAAAAGATTTGTTGTATCGAAGGATGTGATGGAAGAGATTTTATAATCTTTGCAAGTACCCTTCAACAGCGGCGTCAGCAGAGTCGAAGTGTTAAGCGGGAAAGTTTGAAATTCAAACAGAACAATTTTGCATGGCGAACGCGTGGAAGCATCTGAAACGAAGCGATGTTTGAAATATCAAACGTGGCAGTAATTTACGTAGAGACCGTTAGGGTCGAACTAGTATAAATAGAAGTCTTAATGTTTAGATTAAGGGGTGTTCGAATTAATATATAGAAATTCATAAAAGTTACTCGAAGTACCAGCGTTAGAGAAAAGAGAATTTGCTGAAATAATGTATGTATGAAGAACACCACATCTACTCTTTGTTTTACTTATTCAATATAAGTTAAATTTACGTCGAAAGTCATTATTTTGCTTTCTTTACATTTACAGGTTTTATTCAATATAAGTTAAATTTACGTCGAAATTCATTATTTTGCTTTCTTTACATTTACAAGTTTATTCATTTGAGTCATTTATTTACTGCAATTTAAGTTAAAGTCTTTTACATGCGGTTTACTTATAGTTTCGTCATTTATTTCTTTAATCTTTAAGTTGTACTTAGAGTTATTGTTAATAGATTCTTGAAAGTCGAAATTAGTCAAAAGATTTTGATAATATTCATAATCCAGAAATATCATCAATCTTGAACCAAATCACAAAGATACGAACTCTCGAGACACATGTCCTAGGATCAATCTAGTCGGTCCTGTAAGTTACCAAAGTATATACCTTTGGAGGACTAGCGGTTGTTTGTCAGAAATCACTGGTAAACAAATTGGCATGCCCAGTGGGACGGTGTCAAAGAGTAAGTTAGTATCATTTTTACAATCTTTTGAGTTAAGGTTTATTTGGTTTTGGTGCGTAAATTCGTCTTCACCATTATTGTATGAACCTTAGAAGTGGAAAGACAACCAATGATAACCAGCCAATACCCAAAAGAAAATATAACAAAAAGATGGTCAATTCGACCAGTGATCAAGGAGGACAGAATCCTCCACAAGGATCAGGCACGGTCGTGGCAACTTCTTCGACTTCGATGTCTGGATCTCAAGCCATACCTACATCCAAAGGACTTGTGGCTACCAACACATCTATGACAACTTTCACAGGGACGATACCAACAAAAATTCCACAAAATACACAACCTGCTTTGTTCTCGACAAATTTCACAAATCAGGGGCAAGTGTACACCCCTAGACCAACAAGATTCGAAGGTTTTAGGCCTTAGAGGATCAACCATATGGCATGCCATGCCAGCGTCCTTTATGTCTGAATTAAACAATACTACATTCACCCATCCCAATATGTCCACTACTTCGCCAATACAGAATTCAGGATCTGGGATGAATAACGTAGAACAGGGTATCCAAAATTCAGGTTTTATTCCCTCACTTAGAGAGATTATTCCATGAGCAGTTCTATATGGGCCAAACCAAGATAAGTCTTAAGGAATTGGCCAGTATCAAAAGGAAATTTACTGAACTTATAGATGACTAATTGAATATGTTTCGTTTGCTAAAGGCTAGGTGCTTCACAGTAGTGCCTGAACATGAACTAGTCGAAATGGCCATTGGAGGTTTAGATTATTCTATCAGGAAAAAACTAGATACTCAATATTTGTGAGACATGGCCCAGTTAGCCGATAGGGTTCGTCAAGTCGAACGCTTAAAAGCTGAAAAGGCTAGAGCAAATAAAAATTATAAAAAGGAAAGGGTTGCCTACGTCAAAGCCGACGAAGAAGAGCCTGAAATTTTCGAGGACCAATATGGTTTCAAGGGTTTCGAAGTAGACTTGGCTGAATTAAAAGACGCAGCCCCTTATTCCTGTAAATTGCTTACACCATCAAACGGAAAAAAACCATGCCAAAAATGAAAAGAATGATAAGTTTCCTAAGAAAACCTACACATTTTATGTGACTAAATATGATGAAATATTTGATTTACTTGTGAAAGATGGCCAAATGGTGATACCTCTAAATACTAAAGTTCCTCCGTTGGAACAACGAAAGAAAAGAGGTTACTATAAATACCATATTTTTCTGGGTCACCGAACCTCATAATGTTTTATTTTCAGGGATCTTATTCAAAATGCAATCAAGGAAAGCCGTTTGAGGTTTACAGACAAGGGGAAGAACCAGATGAAAGTGGATGTTGATCCCCTTAACATTGCTGACACTAATTATGCTGAGCCTATAGACGTCAACATGGTCTATATGGTTGAAGTTGAGGCAGAGGAGATTTCAGGGATTGAAGGATATGTCTTAATTGGAAAGCAGACTACTGATAGCCTAGAGGATGATGTTACCTTTGGAACAACTGTCAAGGGTAAGCAGGTTGCTAACGTCGAACAAAAGACTACTGAAGGTCTTGAAGGGGGAGACGACTATGAAGGATAGAAAAACACTTAGAAAGGGGGGGGGGGTTTGAATAAGTGTAATCTAAAAACTTGAACGATAAAAACAAATTGCACAGTTATTTTTATCCTGGTTCGTTGTTAACTAAACTACTCCAGTCCACCCCCTTGGAGTGATTTACCTCACTTGAGGATTTAATCCACTAATCTCAACAGATTACAATGGTTTTCCACTTAGCCCACGACTAAGTCTTCTAGAGTATCCTGATCACAACCTGATCACTCCAGGAACAATTGCTTAGACACAAGCTAAGACTTTCTAGAGTATCCTGACCACCACGTGATCACTCTAGTTACAACTGCTTAGACACAAGCTAAGACTTCCTAGAGTATCCTGATCACACTTGATCACTCTAGTTACTTACAAATTAATGTAATCAATTCTAAGAGTATTACAATGCTTCTGAAAAGCTATAATCACAACAGTGATATTTCTCTTAAAGTTTAAGCTTAATCTCACTAATATATTACAACAGCAATGTAGTGAGCTTTGATGAAGATGAAGTTTGTGAGCTTTGATTTGAACAGCGTTTCAGCAAGTTAGTATTCACAGAATTCGTCAGAACCGGTAACCTTGCTTCTCATCAGAACTTCATATTTATAGGCACTTGAGAAGATGACCGTCGGGAGCATTTAATGCTTTGCGTATTCCGTACAGCATTGCATTTAATGTTTCACTCTTTTGTCAACTACCTCGAGCCTTGTTTACGCTGTGTCTACTGACGTTGCCTTTAATAGCTTCTAACGTTCCTTTTGTCAGTCAGCGTAGCCTGCCATCTTGTACTTGCTTCTGATCTGATGTTTGTGTATACAACGTTTGAATATCACCAGAGTCAAACAGCTTGGTGCAGAGCATCTTCTTGTCTTCTGACCTTGAAGAGCTTCTAAGCGTGATACCATGAGAACTTCAGTGCTTCTGCTTCTGAACTCAAGTTCTTCTGATGCTTCCATAGACCCATGTTCTGATTCTGCTTTGACCATCTTCTGATGTCTTGCCGGACCATGTTCTGATGTTGCATGCTGAACCTTCTGAGTCAAAGCTTCTGAGCGCTGATTTGTGCATACTCTTTATATATTTCCTGAAAGGGAAATTGCAGTGTATTAGAGTACCACATTATCTCATCCAAAATTCATATCCTTGTTATCATCAAAACTAAGAATATTGATCAGAACAAATCTTGTTCTAACAATCTCCCTCTTTTTGATGATGACAAAAAACATATATAAATGATATGAATTTGCGATCAGAAAGAGCAGACGGCTAAAGACAATTACACAGCTAAAGCATAAGCATGTGAATATGTCTCCCCCTGAGATTTATAATCTCCCCCTGAGATAGATAATCTCCCCCTGAAATAAATACTAGAAGAATTTGAATAATAAAAGACTTCCCTGAGTATTTCAGTAGAGACGTTCACATATGCTTGATCTTTAGAACATTCATGACTTCTGATTCTTGCTTCCATCGGACAGCTTCAGAACTTGAATTTCTTTGATCTTCAGAACATTCACAGCTTCTGATTCTTGCTTCCATCGGACAGCTTCAGAACTTGAATTTCTTTGATCTTCAGAACATTCACAGCTTCTGATTCTTGCTTCCATCGGACAGCTTCAGAACTTGAATTTCTTTGATCTTCAGAACATTCACAACTTCTGATTCTTGCTTCCATCAGGACAGCTTCAGAGCTTGAATTTCTTCTTACATCACTTCATGCTAGATTGTATCAGAACATTGTTGAATGTACTAGAGCATCATCAGAGCATCTCTACATCCTGAAATGTTACAGAACAAAGCTAAACGACAAAAGTCACCATGAATGAGTCAGAACACATAATATGTATCAGAGCCACATAATATGTATCAGAACAAATAAACATAATGTTTCAGAGCATATTCTATCATCAGAATATCTGAACATTCTTCCTTCTTGCTTCTTGCTTCTGATTCTGAAGCTTCATAGCACTCAGCTTGCTTCAAGAATCCAAGAGCTTGATTCTTTAGAATTGCTTCTCCTCATGATTTTGCTTCTCATGTTGAGCTTTGAAGAGGATTTTTAATTCCTGCAAGTCAACACTCAAAAACCATAGAACTTTGCAAGTTCTGTTAGCAAATGTGGGGCCTTTTTACTCGGTAACTGATAATATTAATCAGATCATTTATCACATTTTCTCCCCCTTTTTGTCATAACATCAAAAACATAAAAGATTCAGATGATAAACAAAAGACAATATGAATGAAACATAATTAAACTTTTTCATTGATTTGAAAGAGAAAGTACACAAAAAGATGCAGAACAAGCTGATGCAACAAGGAAAGAAAACGACAATGACCAAAGACTAAGACCCTAGCCTAGACAAAATCTGCGCCAGTATGTCATGAATCCCGTCAGTGCTAGCAGTTTGCCTTGCCATGAAGGAGCGAAACTCAACATTGGTTGCTTCTTGCGTGTCCAAACGAGAAGCTAGCATGGCTTGATTCTGATGTAGAGCATCCAAAGTGTTCATCAGAGCTGAGGGTTCACCAGAAGAAGAAGCGCCAGAACTTCTTCCAACAGGGACAACAATCTCAGCAGGGCGATCTTCTGGAAGGTCTTCAGCTTCTGCACCTTCCATCTCAACATCTGAGTCTGACTCAGAAGCAGCCTCAGCATATTCTGGTTCAGGCAACTCAGAAGCTCCAACTTCCAACGCCTGAAGAATAGCTGCTAGGTTTGTTGGAGGAGTTGGACCAGCAACTTCTGCAGGATAAACCACTTCTGGAAAGACCATGTGAGGAGCGCTTTCAGAAGGGTTCATTCTGAACCAATTAAACAACCATTGAAAATCTCCAGTCAGCACTGGATTCCTTGATCTCCATACCACGATGTCTCTGTAGGGATTTCCTTCTTCCATCTCATCTGCAGGTATCCTCTCTTTAAGAACTCTTCTGTTCCTGATGAGATGGTGATAGCTGCTTTCACCAGCTTCCAAAAGAAGGCCACGAGCACCAGGTGCTTCAGTCATGATCCTTCTCTGGACATCCATAGCCCTAACCAGAAAATCCTGGCGAAAGGCTTCCCAGAGGCTGCAGGTAGCAGGCTCATCCAGATGGTTAAGGTGTGCAGCACCCAGAATCTCCAACCAGCTATTTACATCTGAGTGTAAAAGCTCTAGATAGGTATGAGTGGTAGGTGTTGGAGGGTTGACTTTGAATCTGGAATCAGGATACACACAGCAGTAGGGGTTAGGTGTTCTAGTGGGAAAAGGGTGTAAGAGAGATAAGGAGATATCTGTGAGATGGGTTGAGGGGGAAGAGATATCAGTCGGTGATGATGGTGATTGCAGAGAGAGGAATGAAGAGGAAGAGGTGGTGGAGGTCTGTGAAGAGGGAGGTGATTGAGGGATACCTTCAAGGGGTTTAAACACACGTCTAGAGTAGTTTCCAGACATCATAGCTTCAAACGGATTCACCTTGAGAGGATCGTAGGTGATCCTTATCCTTTTTGGTTTGTTTTCAGATTCTTCGGTTGCCTTTCTCTTTTGTTTACGATCAGTTGCTTGATTTGATGAGCTTGACGAAGGATTCATGGTGAAGTTGCAGATAGAGAAGAACCGCTAGGGTTTATGATATGAATGCAGAGAGAGAGAAAAAAGAAACTGAATGCAAGAGAGAGAAATATGAGAGGGAAAAGAAACGTTTGAAGAATATAAAAGAAAAGAAATAAAAAGAAATGATGGATAGCATTTAATGTTACGTGACATGAGGAGAGATAATTATGACCAAAGAAGTTATTAGCACAGTTACCTAAGTAGGCGTCCCCTCAACTGCACGCATGCTTGTCCAGAAATAGTGAATAATTGTTCATTTTCTGGAGAGACTGGTGACAGCTGTTTTGCTTTAAAAAAGCTTCTGAATCAACTTAGATAATGACACATTAGAGATAACAGAATCAGAGATTCTAATTGATTAGTATCAGAACTTCTTATGGCTGCCTAGTCTTACCACATTTCAGAAGATACTCATACAGAGATCTTCTCGTCTTCTCATTCTGGGCACAAGTCCATACTGATATTCTTCAGAATGAACTTAAACCTATCTTCAGCAAGGGGTTTTGTAAAGATATCAGCCCATTGATGGTCTGTATCCACAAAGTTTAAAGATATAACACCCTTCTGAACATAGTCCCTTATGAAATGATGTTTAATCTCAATATGTTTAGCTTTTGAATGTAAGATAGGATTCTTTGATAAACATATAGCAGAAGTATTATCACAGAAGATAGGAATGTTACTCTCATATATCTGATAATCTTCTAGCTGACTTCTCATCCAGAGCATTTGTGTGCTACAACCAGCAGCAGCAACATATTCTGCTTCTGTTGTTGAGAGGGCAATAGTAGCTTGCTTCTTGCTGTACCATGAGATCAGATGACTTCCAAGAAATTGACAACTTCCAGAAGTGCTCTTTCTTTCAATTCTATCTCCAGCATAGTCAGCATCACAGAATCCTACTAAGTCGTATTCTTTGGATCTTCTGTAGACTAAACCAACATTAGTAGTACCTTTCAGATACCTCAGAATTCTCTTAACAGCAGTTAAATGAGATTCTCTCGGATCTGATTGGAATCTAGCACACAAACAAACACTGGAGAGAATGTCAGGTCTAGAAGCAGTTAGGTATAGAAGAGATCCAATCATACCTCTGTACAACTTCTGATCTACCTTCTTACTTACCTCATCCTTACCTAGGACACATGTTGGATGCATAGGAGTTTTGGCTTCTTTGCTTTCAGAAAGATTAAACTTCTTCAGAAGTTCATTCATATACTTCGTTTGATGAACATAGGTTCCATCAGAAGTTCGGTTGATTTGAATCCCAAGGAAATACTTGAGTTCTCCCATCATGCTCATTTCAAATTCAGCCTGCATAGACTCAGCAAACTCCTTTCCAAGTGTAGCATTAGATGTTCCAAAGATGATATCATCAACATATATTTGACAGATTAAAATATCCTTTTTAAAGGTTTTACAAGAAAGAGTAGTGTCCACTTTTCCTCTAGTGAAACCATTTTCCAAAAGGAAAGAACTTAAACGTTCATACCAAGCTCTAGGAGCTTGCTTCAATCCGTATAATGATTTCTTTAATTTAAAAACATGATTTGGAGACTTGGAGTCTTCAAAACCAGGAGGTTGATGGACATAAACTTCTTCATCTATATAACCATTTAAGAAGACACTCTTGACATCCATCTGATAAAGAGTGATGTTGTGTTGAGTGGCAAAAGAAATTAAAAGACGAATAGATTCTAACCTGGCCACTGGTGCAAAGGTTTCTGTGTAGTCAATTCCTTCTTGCTGACTATAGCCCTGAGCAACCAGTCTGGCTTTGTTTCTTACCACTTCTCCCTTCTCGCTTAGCTTGTTTCTGAATACCCATTTAGTGTCGATGATGTTAAATCCTTTTGGTCTAGGAACCAAGTCCCATACATCATTCCTTGTAAACTGATTGAGTTCTTCTTGCATGGAAATTATCCAGTCTGGATCTTCTAGAGCTTGATCAACAGAAGTTGGCTCGATCAAAGAAACAAGACCTAATTGACAGTCTGCATTGTTCTTAAGGAATGCCCTTGTTCTGATGGGATCGTCTTTCTTTCCAAGGATCACATCTTCTGAATGAGCTGATGCTAGTCTGGATGATCTTCTGACTATTGGCTCTTCAGAAATCCTGAGATTCTTTAAAGATGCAGCAACTCGATCTTCTGATCCATTGCTTCTGAGACTATCAGCTCCTGGGGTTTTGCTTCTTGGTTCTACAATCAATGTTTCAGTATTGTATACTCTGTAGCCTTTTGAGCGTTCAGAATATCCAAGAAGGAAACACTTTTGTGCTTTAGAATCAAACTTACCAAGATGATCTTTAGTATTCAGAATAAAACATACACATCCAAAAGGATGGAAATATGAAATGTTGGGCTTTCTGTTCTTCCACAATTCATAAGGAGTCTTATTTAGAATAGGTCTGATAGATATTCTATTCTGAATGTAACATGCAGTGTTTATTGCTTCTGCCTAGAAATGCTTAGCCATATTGGTTTCATTGATCATGGTTCTGGCCATTTCTTGTAGAGTCCTATTCTTTCGCTCTACAACTCCATTTTGTTGTGGAGTTCTAGGGCAAGAAAAATCATGGGCAATGCCATTATCTTTGAAGAACTCCTCAAAGAATCTGTTCTCAAATTCACCACCATGATCACTTCTAACCTTTATGATTTTGCACTCTTTCTCAGATTGGATCTGAGTGCAGAAATCAAAGAACACTTAATGAGACTCATCCTTGTGTTTTAAGAACTTTACCCATGTCCAGCGGCTATAATCATCAACGATGACTAATCGATATTTCTTCCCTCTGACAGATGTTGTTTTGACTGGGCCAAACAGATCAATGTGCAAGAGTTCTAACGGCCTTGAGGAAGAAACAACATTCTTAGACTTGAATGCAGGTTTGGAGAACTTGCCCTTCTGACATGCTTCACAAAGAGCATCTGATTTGTATTTCAGATTTGGGAGTCCTCTGACCAGATTTAGTTTGTTAATCTGAGAAATCTTTCTCAAACTAGCATGTTCTAATCTTCTGTGCCAGACCCATTGCTCTTCAGAAACAGACATAAGGCAAGTCCTCTTCTGCTTCTCAAGATCAGAAAGATCAATCTTATAAATGTTGTTCTTTCTCTTGCCTGTAAATAGGATTGAGCCATCCTTCTGACTTACAGCCTTGCAAGACTTTTGATTGAAGATTATATCATAACCATTGTCACTTAATTGACTTATGGACAATAAGTTATGCGTTAATCCTTATACAAGAAGTACATTAGTTATGGAAGGAGAGTTACCAAGACTTATGGTTCTAGAGCCAATGATTTTGCCCTTCTGATCTCCTCCAAACTTGACTTCTCCACCTGGTTTAAGCACCAGGTCTTGGAATGTAGACCTTCTTCCCGTCATGTGTCGCGAGCACCCAGAGTCCATGTACCATGACATTTTGCTTTTTGTCCTCTTTGCAGCCAAGGATATCTCTTCAGAATCTGATTCTGATGTAGATTCTGATCCATAATCTTCTGTAGCCATCAGCGTGAAGTTGGCTTGCTCTCCTTCAGAGTCTGATTCTGATTCTGATTCAGAATCATCCCATGTTGCCATAAGACCTTTCTTCTTATGAAACTTCTTCTTGGAATTCTCCTTCTGAAGTTTTGGACATTCATTCTTGAAGTGTCCAGGCTCATTGCACTCATAGCAGACAGCCTTCTTCTTGTCAGATCTTCTGTCACCAGAAGATTCTCCTCGTTCAAATCTCTTTGAACTTCTGAAGCCTCTGAACTTCCTTTGCTTGCTCTTCCAGAGTTGGTTTACCCTTCTGGAGATCATGGACAGTTCATCTTCTTCTGATTCTGATTCTTCAGAATCTTCTTCTTTAGCCTGAAAAGCGTTAGTGCATTTTTTAACATTAGATTTTAATGCAATAGACTTACCTTTCTTCTGAGGCTCGTTTACATCCAGCTCTATTTCATGGCTTCTCAAGGCACTGATAAGCTCTTCCAAAGAAACTTCATTCAGATTCTTTGCAATCTTGAATGCTGTTACCATTGGACCCCATCTTCTGGGTAAGCTTCTGATAATCTTCTTTACATGATCAGCCTTGGTGTAGCCTTTATCCAGAACTCTTAATCCAGCAGTTAGCGTTTGAAATCTTGAGAACATCTTCTCAATGTTTTCATCATCCTCCATCTTGAAGGCTTCATATCTTTGGATTAGAGCAAGAGCTTTAGTCTCCTTGACTTGAGCATTTCCTTCATGGGTTATTTTCAATGACTCATATATATCATAGGTTGTTTCCCTGTTAGATATCTTCTCATACTCAACATGAGAGATAGCATTCAGCAAAACAGTCCTACATTTATGATGATTCTTGAAAAGCTTCTTCTGATCATCATCCATTTCTTGCCTTGTAAGCCTTACGCCACTAGCTTTCACTGGATGTTTGTAACCATCCATCAGAAGATCCCATAGTTCACCATCTAGACCAAGAAAGTAACTTACCAGTTTATCTTTCCAGTATTCAAAGTTTTCACCATCAAATACTGGTGGTCTAGTATAACCATTGTTACCATTATATTGCTCAGCAGAGCCAGATGTAGATGCAGGTGGGTTTGTTGGAATTTCACCAGCCATCTTTTACTGAAGCGTTTTTCTCTCCCTGAATCTTTTCTAAACACGATTAAGTGTTTGCACCTTAGAACCGACGCTCTGATGCCAATTGAAGGATAGAAAAACACTTAGAAAGGGGGGGTTTGAATAAGTGTAATCTAAAAACTTGAACGATAAAAACAAATTGCACAGTTATTTTTATCCTGGTTCGTTGTTAACTAAACTACTCCAGTCCACCCCCTTGGAGTGATTTACCTCACTTGAGGATTTAATCCACTAATCTCAACAGATTACAATGGTTTTCCACTTAGCCCGCGACTAAGTCTTCTAGAGTATCCTGATCATAACCTGATCACTCCAGGAACAATTGCTTAGACACAAGCTAAGACATTCTAGAGTATCCTGACCACCATGTGATCACTCTAGTTACAACTGCTTAGACACAAGCTAAGACTTCCTAGAGTATCCTGATCACACTTGATCACTCTAGTTACTTACAAATTAATGTAATCAATTCTAAGAGTATTACAATGCTTCTGAAATGCTATAATCACAACAGTGATATTTCTCTTAAAGTTTAAGCTTAATCTCACTAATATATTACAACAGCAATGTAGTGAGCTTTGATGAAGATGAAGTTTGTGAGCTTTGATTTGAACAGCGTTTCAGCAAGTTAGTATTCACAGAATTCGTCAAAATCGGTAACCTTGCTTCTCATCAGAACTTCATATTTATAGGCACTTGAGAAGATGACCGTCGGGAGCATTTAATGCTTTGCGTATTCCGTACAGCATTGCATTTAATGTTTCACTCTTTTGTCAACTACCTCGAGCCTTGTTTACGCTGTGTCTACTGACGTTGCCTTTAATAGCTTCTAACGTTCCTTTTGTCAGTCAGCGTAGCCTGCCATCTTGTACTTGCTTCTGATCTGATGTTTGTGTATACAACGTTTGAATATCATCAGAGTCAAACAACTTGGTGCAGAGCATCTTCTTGTCTTCTGACCTTGAAGAGCTTCTGAGCGTGATACCATGAGAACTTCAGTGCTTCTGCTTCTGAACTCAAGTTCTTCTGATGCTTCTATAGACCCATGTTCTGATTCTGCTTTGACCATCTTCTGATGTCTTGCCAGACCATGTTCTGATGTTGCATGCTGAACCTTCTGAGTCAAAGCTTCTGAGCGCTGATTTGTGCATACTCTTTATATATTTCCTGAAAGGGAAATTGCAGTGTATTAGAGTACCACATTATCTCATCCAAAATTCATATCCTTGTTATCATCAAAACTAAGAATATTGATCAGAACAAATCTTGTTCTAACAGACTATGGCTGCTGTAGGCCTGTCGCACGCTCGCGAAAAATGAACAGAGTCGCCACCAATATATTTATCCCATAAGGGAAAGGAATATCAGAAAACCTAACAAAGGAAGGAACAGGGTCTTGCGACCAGAGAATCAAGGTACGGGAGTCGGTTACGCAAGGGGAAGGTATTAGCACCCCTCGCGCCCATCGTACTCGATGGTATCCACCTATGTTTGTTTCTATCTAATGGGTGTGTACTATGTCTATGTCTAAATGCGAAATGAATGCAAAATGTAGGGAAAATAAAGAATTGTACTCGCACGGGCCCTACCCCGCTGCCTACGTATCCTTTTCAGGAATCAGAGTTACCGTAGCTCGGCTCACGATTTTCTGTTTGTTTTTGTGTTTTTTAATTGGGCGGCGTTAACGCTCGCGCTCTTGCATAAGGGATCGCCTAGGATGCAATGGAGCGGAGATAACGGTGCCCTTAGGCAAAAGAAAAGGAAATGATTGGTTTGTGTCTTTTAGGGTAGATGTGTGATGAACAGTACCCAATACCGGGCCACTCACCACTTTCTCTACTTTGCTTTAGTCTGAACCATTGTTAGATGTTTTAAGTGTTTTTTGGTTGTGTATTTTTTAAGGGGAATTTGTTTGCGATTCGAATCATATAAAAGTGTATAATGATCGAGAAGCAGATTAGGGAATGAATCCCACTCACTTCCATCCCATTATGTAATGTTTGAGAAACAGATTAGAGAATGAATCTCACTCATTTCTCTCCCATTAATTAATGTTTGAGAAACAGATTAGGTAATGAATCCCACTCATTTCTCTCCCATTAGGTAGTGACCGAGAAACAGATTAGGGAATAAATCCCACTCATTTCTATGCCACTAAGTGATTGAGAAACAGATTAGGGAATGAATCCCACTCATTTCTCTATCACTTTCTTAATGTGATTCGCATCTTCCTTTTATTAATGTTTTGAAAGTTGAAAAGAAAAAAGAATGCAATGGGGAACTATATCTAAATTCTAATCTAAGTTGTTATTCTAGGGAATCAAAATGATAAAAGAACTATACACTTTATTAAAGGAAAAAACTATACATGGAGTAGGTAAAAAGAATCAATATGCGACAAATAAGATTGAGAACTATAACGAATAAATGGTATTCACAAACACACATATATCAATTAATTCTATGGAAAAAAATCTAGACTAAAATTAATCCCTAGGTCTATTAGCAAGATTATTTACAAAGAGGTATTAAAGCAAAGAAAATCCAAAGATATCGTAGAGAAAAAGATTTATTAAAAATACTAAAACGATTAGAAAAAAATAACAAAAATTATGGCACTTATTTACATATCTAAACTATCTACACATTGATTTTATGCATTTTTATTTGATTTAAAAAGGATTTATGAGTTAAAAGCTATAAAAGGAACAAAAATAAAACTAAAATTAAAACTACACTGCCAGGGGGGTGCAACAGCAGTTTTCAAATGAACTAAGATTATTTATAAGCAAAAAACAGGGCCCAAGATAGGGGTGCAAAGAGCCAGGCGCTCAGGCCCATGTTTACAAGGCTGTAGGTGCACTAATGAAACAGGGGTGTGATCCTGAGAACAAGCGAGGGCCCAAAGATGCGCAAGGCCCAACGCTGCACACTTCCATCTATCTTACATTTATCTTTATCAGCATTCATTTCATTATTTTAGACCATGGTTGAATTAAAAAGCATTCAAATAATATGTATATGTTGCATCAATTGGTCATGGTATTTTAAGTGGGATAAAGACAAAATGTGAGCTCAGCTAATCATCATGCGCCAGCTCACTGCCTCATGATTGTAATAAGACAAAACTTACCAAAATTTGGGAACCTGAACGAATACGCATGCGCCATGTAAGGAGAACAGGCTGAAATATTACACCAACATGCAGACGCCGGAGCAGTGCCTACGATCGTCTTCTCCGGCCGAGTACATGGCGGAGACGAGCGAACTACTCGAAAACGTGAAAAGCAAATACCTTTCTATTCGTTTTTACATGCTGATTACGGATCCGTCAATGATTTTCTTTGATTCCTTCTCTAACACCCTAACCGATCCACTATTCTAAACCCTAACATTATGAAAACTCCATGAAAATGCAAGAATCACATGTTATGCTAATCCTTACACTATTCAGACCAAACGCACGACTCACACATTCAGGAAGCCATTAATCCACGTAATATATGATATTCATAGACTTACAAACAGATGCATCGAGTAACATACAGTTTCGTTCATACTACATGCTCGTACGTGGTGAAGATGCTGAGGAGTTTGAGTCCCTTACCTGTTTGAAGCTTTGATTTAGAGGAGGAATTCTGCGAGCCTTGTAGTTCCCTCGACGGTTAGCGGAATCAGGTCCTTTGCTTTGTTGATGCGGATCTTGACTAGTAACCTTGGCCACACTATGGTTGATAAGAGCGTGTAGATCCAGAAATGATGAAGGTGATGATGATTGGGGTGGAAATTGAACCGAGAAGCTTCAGGTTGACAACATACGTGGAGGCACCATGGCAACGATGGGGGTTTAATGGTGGTTGAAGGTGGTGGTTGATGGTTGCAGTGGTGGTGACTGGTTGATGATCGAGGAGTTTGTTAGAGTTTGTTACAATATGTAACAAACTTTGAAGATGAGTGGTGGAAGAGAGAGAGAGGATCGAGAGATAAAAGAGAGTGAGGAGAGAAAGTTTTGAGAAAAATGAAGAAAGAAAATGAGAGTGTGTCCGTGATTTGTGAAGGATTTTCATTTATATAGTGTAGGGTACATGGAAGTTATGGTGTGTTGTGTAGTAGCTTATCTTTTCCCAATCTTAATGAACAAGTTGTTGTAAATGGAGCAAGTCTTTCTTTGGCTTTTACGTATCAGCTTTCTTGCATGGGCTCTTGTGGTAATGAATGATGCTGGATTGCTAGTAATATGATCATACAACACTATTCTAAGACACCATCTTTGCTCATGTAAAACTATGGCCATGGCTCACTATCTTACTCAAACTTGGAGCCAACTTAAAGGGCTCATGGCATAAAGTAAATTTGGTGTTGAAGATTTCTTGAAATGATGCTTGGAAATGTAGAAAAATGAGCTGGAACATGGTATGTTGTTGCTGTATATGGCCTGTGCGTGTGACCATAGCTCTGGCTGAACTCCTTGGCCAAAACGTGGCTTAGTCAGGGCATGACTTTGAGGGCTTATATCTTCCTCAATATCCATCCATTTGGAGCGTCCCGTGGCTTGTTTGGAAGAGGGCATAGCAAAGAATACCTTAGTACCAAGTTTGCACTAGGTGGAGACCTGTGGAAGATGGAAATGTGTCTTAGATTGCACCCACCATGTGTCTGTAGAAATGCTTCGCGCATGCCTCAAGTCATGACTTGGCCAGGTGCATACTCTTGGCTTTGTGAGGCAGTGACTTTGGAGCTTCGTAAATGATTCATTAATCATCCAATTAACATGATTCTTGGCTTGTTGAGTAGAGGGCATGAAGGAGAGAAGAATGATACCAAGTTTACACTTTATAGACCCTTGTGTGTCTCTATAATCAACCTCAAAGTTGGCACGCCACGTGCTTGATTAAATGACCATGCTGCCTTGGAAACTTGCCCGGCTTTTGCCTCGTATACAATGAGATTTTTGCCAACTTCTCTCTTTAATAGCTCTCAATCCATGTGTCATATGAAAAAACTCCCAACTACAATATTGTAGAGGGCTATGAGATGAACATTTTTGATGTTGAGCTTGTCTTAAAATTCTGTCGTTTTCAACATGATAATCGAACCTGAAGTCAGCTGCCCAGCCAATAGGAAATTCACTCAAAAGTTCTTTAAGTGTAGAACTTTCCTCTTTTGGCAAGTTCCCATTTCAACTAACTTTCCAGATTTGGCAGTTTTGATTATTTCTTGATTTTTCTCATTTCCCTGACTTTATTTGACCGGTTTTCCACCAAAAGTCGATATTTGAATAATTTTCCCGATTTTGACCCAAAAGTCAACTGTTCCGATTTTTCCGACTATTGATGAAATTCCCGAGTAAATCTCTTCCACTCACATCCAATCAACCAAACACATCCACATAGTCAGTATGAGAAGTTTTCCACACATAGAAGCCACTTCTGATTAAATGTTGACCAGAAAGTCAACTGGTTGACTTTGGTCAAAGAAACCCCGATTCAAGGAACCGGATGATTTGCGAGCCAGTATCCTTCAATCAATGTCTTGACTTGAGGCAAAGAGAAACCCCAATCCAGGAGGATTTCCCTGAACATAGAACCACATGATTATACCTCAGTCTCCTTATTCTCTGATCAGAATTCTTTGCAATAGAGCTTCTTCTTGCTAGCCTTTGAATAGAGCCCATGATATGAATGCATGAGTATGGATTATGTCCTAAGTGATGTATGTACATGAATACAAAGCCTAAGCCAGTTAGAAGTAAAGGGGTAGGACAAATTTGGGGTATGACAGCTGCCCCTATTTAATCATCTTAAACCTGAAGGCGAGATTGGCGTTAGCCTTTCGAACATTCGAGGTAGAAGAAGATTAAATATCAAAGACCTGAAATTTGTCCTGAAAAGATGGAGTGATCTTTATTCTTTGCTTTTGTTTTGATATCTGCTGGGGAAAGAGAGGAATTTGTTTTGCTGGCGGATATATTTACAGTGAGTAATGGGTTTGAATAGTGGTAGCTTGTAACGTAACTTGAGGTGCCAATACGAGGTTCCCAAAAGGGGTGTTATATGAAACAACGACTGGAAGGGAATAGATCTCGTGCGATCTACGACTCAACATCGACTCGACAACAGGAGAGGAAAGAAAAGATCTCGTACGATCTTCAGGACTGAAACAAAAGGGATCTCGTGTGATCTAAGACTCAACATCGACTCGACATCAGGAGAGGATCTCGTACAATCTTCAGGACAGAAGGGAGAAGATCTCGTGCGATCTATGACTCAACCTCGACTTGACAACAGGAGAGGTAAGGAAAAGATCTCGTGCGACCTTATGACCTATCATTGGGAGAAGACCTCGTGCGACCTTCAAAACAGGGGGAAGAATAGACCTCGTGCGACCTACAGGACCAAAGGAGATAGATCACGTTCGACCTACGACTCAACATCAAGAGAAGATCTCGTACGACCTTCAGGACGAAAAGGGGATAGATCTCGTGCGACCTACAGGACCAAAGGAGATAGATCACGTTCGACCTACGACTCAACATCAAGAGAAGATCTCGTACGACCTTCAGGACGAAAAGGGGATAGATCTCGTGCGACCTACGACTCGACATCGCCTCGACATCAGAAGGAGGAAAACAGAAAGACTTCGTGTCAGAGATTTGTCAGGAATTGAGGACACCTCGTATCGGCACCACAGCTTAAAAGTGTTTGTAGTATGATAGCAGATATCAGGCAAGGTTTGTACATGTAACAACTTTGAGAGGGTGGGTCATTGTTCTGATTCAACATTGGCTCCTATTATCTGGCTTATGTTCCGTATGCATGTTTGAGTTTTTATGGCGTAATGATCCACTGTAATGGATATGCTACGCTTTCGAGGATGCAATGCTATATGCAATGCATTCTATATGCAGAGAGTGCCAAATAGAGGCCCTTGGTGGGACAGAAGAGTAGGATCATTGGGGTCCGTTGATTGTGATCTTGAGACGCCATTGTGGGTGGGCGTTGAAAACCTCATAGTGCCAAAGATGATTGGCAACTGTGTGGAGGATTAGAACATAACTCTGTTGGGGAGGAAGTGGCTTTGCTCGACTTTCCTTACATCCTATACTGCTTGGGGAACGTGGGTTCTGATGGACACTTCTTTGTCTGCCGTGTAGGGGAGAGACATGGATTTCTTCAGGTGTCTCGTGCTTACCAGTACTGATGAATTATACGCTTGAACTTACACGCGGGATGATGACGACCTTTGTGGCATGTCCTAAGCCAAGATGACGATTAGAACCTGCAACCTGCACAGAAAAACAACGTTTGGATGCAAATGGTGCCCCTTAGAACACTTTTATGTTTATGTAACATCATGTTTCGTTTTGATTTTGTGATTATTGCCCCCACGCTTTCAATGCAATGTTTAATAATGAATTAAATCACATCTCGCATGCGAAAAAGAAAGAAAGAAAGCTTTTGCACCAAAAGATCATTTTATTGATGGAATGCCTGTGAATAGGCTTCTGTACAAGGAAGCAACTCCTAAATGAGGTAGTTGCGAAAAAGAAAATAAAATGCAAAGAGCAAAATGGCAAAGAGAAATGCTCGGATTTCCATTAAAACTGATATTGCTACAGTTCCCATATCCTCGATCCTCTCAATGCTTTGCTTCAGAAGGGTAATGGTTGGATTGATCTGTCCGTTCTGCCAAGGACGTATAGGGGTCTTTGTGAAAGATATTCAGACTGCAGCCTCTCGCTTTTGATCCCTAACTTTTGCCTGGATCGCCCTTTCGGGTTTTCAATCCAGCGGGATGCCCCTTTTTGCCTAAGTCGCCCTTTCGGGTTTTCAACTTAGCGGGTTATTCTTCTCCTCTTTTTTTTGTTTTATCCCTAATTTTTGCCCAAACCCTTTTGGTTTGCCGGGATGCCCTTATTTTTGCCTAGGTACGTCGACCTAGCGGGTCTTTTATGCGTAGTATTTTTTGACTGAGTCTGAATTGACTGGAAGCGGAACGTCTTCCCCATCCATCTTTGTCAGGATTAAAGCACCACCTGAAAATGCTTTTTTCACAATGTATGGTCCCTCATAGTTGGGAGTCCATTTGCCCCTTGGATCAGTGTGAATTGGCAAGATCTTCCTTACGACTAGGTCACCTGTGTGGAATTCTCGAGGCCGAATCTTCTTGTCATACGCTTTCTTGATCCTCTTTTGGTACAACTGGCCATGGCAGATAGCGGATAAGCGTTTCTCCTCAATTAGATTGAGATGATCAAGCCTCGTTTGGACCCATTCTGTTTCATCGAGTTTGGCGTCCATCAAGACTCTCAACGAAGGAATTTCCACTTCGACAGGTAGTACGGCCTCCATACCGTAGACAAGAGAGAAGGGAGTTGCCCCAGTTGAAGTACGAACCGAAGTTCTATAGCCATGCAAAGCAAACGGTAACATTTCATGCCAGTCTTTATACGTTCTAACCATCTTCTGGACGATCTTCTTTATATTCTTGTTAGCAGCTTCGACTGCGCCATTCATCTTTGGCCGGTAGGGTGATGAATTGTGGTGTTCAATCTTGAACTCTTCGCACAACTCCGCCATCATCTTGTTATTAAGATTGGACCCATTATCAGTGATGATCTTGTTTGGAACCCCATATCGGCATATGATTTCTTTCTTGATGAAGCGAGTAACGACTTGCTTGGTTACGTTCTTGTAAGAAGCAGCTTCAACCCATTTGGTGAAGTAGTCGATAGCAACAAGAATAAATCTATGTCCATTTGAAGCTTGTGGCTCTATCCGTCCAATCATGTCTATGCCCCACATAGCAAAGGGCCAAGGCGACGTCAGGACATTCAGAGGAGTTGGAGGAACATGAATTCTGTCAGCATACACTTGACATTTGTGACATTTCTTCACATACACATAACAATCACTTTCAATCGTCATCCAATAATATCCTGTTCGCAAGATCTTTTTGGCCATGGAATGTCCACTGGAATGAGTTCCAAAAGATCCTTCATGAATTTCCCGCATGATCAATTCTGCTTCGTGTCTATCCACGCATCTGAGCAAAACTGAATCATAGTTTCTTTTGTACAGGACGTCTCCTGACAAGAAGAATTTGGATGCTAGCCTTCGAAGCGTTCGCTTATCACCAATCGTAGCATCTTCGGGATACTCTTGCTTCTCCACATACCTCTTGATGTCGTAATACCATGGCTTTTCATCATACACGTCTTCAGTAGTGAGACAATGAGCAGGGAATGCATGTGCAGGTTCTTTGTAACGGAGGATCGTTATGTCCGGCATTTCTTTAGGGGAGCTAACTCTGAACATAGCCGCCAAAGTAGCCAACGCATCTGCCAATTGATTTTCCTCTCGGGGGATGTGATTGAAAGTGATTTCCTCGAAAGCGGGCAACAACTCCAAGATATAGTCCCTATAAGGAACTAAATTGGGGTGTCGTGTTTCCCAATCACCTCTCACTTGATGTATAACCAAGGTGGAATCCCCATACACCTCAAGGATCTTGATCCTCATATCAATGGCTGCTTCGATGCCCATTATGCAAGCTTCGTACTCTGCGACATTGTTGGTGCAATCAAAGCATATTCTAGCTGTGAAAGGGATGTGGGTTTGACGAGGAGAAGTCAAAACTGCCCCAATACCATGGCCCATAGCATTTGATGCACCATCGAACGTGAGAGTCCATCGCTCTCCTGGTTCGGGTCCTTCATTATCATCCAGTTTCATGATATCTTCATCAGGAAAGTCAAACTTCATTGACTGATACTCTTCTAATGGTTGATGAGCAAGATGATCTGCAAGGACACTTCCTTTGATGGCCTTCTGTGTGACATACTGGATGTCGTATTCTGATAAAAGCATTTGCCATCGGGCTAGTCTTCCTGTAAGGGCCGGTTTTTCAAAGATGTACTTTATCGGGTCCATTTTGGAGATCAATAGAGTGGTGTGGGTCAGCATATACTGTCTCAGTCGGCGAGCAGCCCATACCAAAGCACAGCAAGTTTTCTCGAGTAGTGAGTAGCGGGATTCACAATCGGTAAACTTTTTGCTCAGGTAATAAATGGCGCACTCTTTTCGACCGGACTCGTCATGTTGGCCCAGCATACACCCCATAGATCCTTCAAGCACAGTTAAGTACATAAGAAGCGGCCTCCCAGGAACCGGAGGCATGAGAATTGGTGGCTCTTGGAGATACTGCTTGATCTTTTCGAAGGCTTCCTGACAACGATCATCCCAACGGATATCTTGATTTTTGCGCAGCAGTTTGAAGATGGGTTCACAAGTGTCAGTGAGATGAGAAATGAACCTGGCTATGTAATTCAACCTTCCAAGGAACCCTCGAACTTCTTTTTCATTCTTCGGTGCTGGCATGTTCTGTATTGCTCTTACTTTATCAGGGTCGACCTCAATCCCTCGTTGGCTCACAATGAATCCAAGTAACTTTCCAGATCGCACTCCAAAAGTGCACTTGTTTGGATTAAGTCTCAACTTGAATTTACGCAAACGAGCAAACAATTTCTCAAGATATACCAAATGTTCCTCCTCAGTTTGGGATTTTGCAATCATATCATCGACGTACACCTCAATCTCTTTATGGATCATGTCATGAAAGAGAGTCACCATTGCTCGTTGATATGTTGCACCAGCATTCTTAAGACCAAAAGGCATCACCTTGTAACAATACGTACCCCACGGAGTGGTGAAAGTAGTCTTGGTCATATCTTCAGGAGCCATCTTTATTTGATTATAGCCAGAAAAACCATCCATGAAGGAGAACACCGAATACTGAGCAGTGTTGTCGACTAGCACATCAATATGAGGCAGAGGGAAATCATCCTTCGGACTTGCCCTATTCAAATCTCGGTAGTCAACACACATGCGTACCTTTCCGTCCTTCTTAGGAACAGGTACTATGTTTGCAATCCAAGGAGGAT
This sequence comes from Vicia villosa, assembly GCF_029867415.1. NCBI lineage: Eukaryota > Viridiplantae > Streptophyta > Magnoliopsida > Fabales > Fabaceae > Vicia > Vicia villosa. The sequence goes on along the minus strand of NC_081183.1, from coordinate 67,021,215 downwards.
ACTCACACACAGATAAGAAACCAGCCTTCAACTGTTTTTCAACTTCTTCCTTGATTTTCAAAGCCATATCAGGTCGAGTTCTTCGTGGTTTCTGCTTTACAGGCGGACATTCTGGTTTGAGCGGTAACCTGTGCATAACTATATCTGTGTCTAAACCAGGCATGTCTTCGTATGACCAGGCGAAGATGTCAACATACTCACGAAGCAGCTCAATCAACCTTATCTTTACATCATTTTGCAAAGCGGCCCCTATCTTGACTTCTCTCTTTGCTTCTTCTGAACCGAGGTTGATGATTTCTATGGCTTCTTGATGCGGCTGAATAGATTTCTCCTCTTGTCTCAAAAGTCTTGCCAATTCTTCAGGGACTTCACAATCTTCCCCATTATCCTCATCAGCTTGGTCAATTGGATTCTCAAGGATATTAAGACGTGGAACTGTAACATTATCATTTTTGATGGAATTCGAGCCGGATCTGCACGATGGATGATTTATGCCTTAGAATGCCACACATAAAAAGGAAAAAGCTTTGCCATTTTTGAAAAAGTTTTTAAAGTAAAAAAAAACAAAAATGAAAGAAATGGAACAATAATTGCATGCGAAGATATGATTTTCATTCAATATTAAACAAATTGAAACACATGGGGGGCCCTTCTTTATACAAGAGGTCAAAAATGCTTAGGGCGAAGCATATGACTTATTGAAACAAGAAAATTACATCTCCATAAAAGTGACTTTGGGGATGTCCAAGATAGTCCAATTGTTGAGTTCCTGTCCAGGCGCAGCATTGCAAATGAATCTGGAGAGATCTTCTTCATCATCATCATCCACGGCGAGAACCTGACTTCCAGAATTGGTGCTTGCACTGACGAACACTTGAGAAATGGGGGGAATCACCTTCTTTCCAAGAGTTATGCTGAGCTGAGTAGAGGAAGATGGCTGATACCCAAGGCCATACTTGTCTCGCTTCTCATGAACATCAATCAGCTTGCCCCAGGCACCATGGGGAGTACCAGCTTCTAAGAAAGCCTTAGCATCATTTAAAAACGAGAGGGGCGCTCCGAGTTCCTTCTTATTCTCGACCACAGGGAGCTTGTCAACTGACACAATCTCTAAGGCTTGAAAAGGTGTCTCTTGTATCTCTCCCTCCACTTCAACATAACGGTATGATGCCAGATTATTGACTATCAAATCCTCTTCACCAGTGATCACAACAATCTTGTCATTCACAACAAATTTCAAACACTGGTGGAGAGTGGATGTCACAGCTCCAGCAGCATGAATCCAAGGACGACCCAAGAGGCAAGTGTATGAAGGGTTTATATCCATAACGTAGAAGGCAATGTAGAACATGTGAGGACCAATCAAGATAGGCAGATTAATTTCTCCTTCTACGGACCTTCTAGAACCATCAAATGCTCTAACGCTCATAGTGCATGGTCTCATCATAATCCCATCCATACTCAGCTTAAACAAAGTGGCCTTGGGCATCACACTAAGAGAAGAACCTGTATCAATCAGAACTCGAGACAACACAGCATCCAGACACTTGACGGAGATATGCAATGCTTTGTTATGTGCCCTACCCTCAGGTGGAAGTTCATCATCAGAAAAACCCAAACAATTACCAGCAGCAATGTTGGTCACAACCCCTTCGAACTGAGGCACAGTAATATCTTGAGTTACGTGAGCGGAAGCCAGAACTTTCATCAGAGCATCACGGTGAGCTTCAGAATGTACCAAGAGAGACAAGATGGAGATCTTGGCTTGAGTCTGATCAAGTTGGTCAATCACTTTGTAATCACTTTTCTTAATGATTTTCAAAAGTTGCTCGGCATCTTGGGCATTACGTGTTACAGGAGGATCAACAGCAACTTGCTTTCCTTTTGCTTGTGTACTAGTCTCTTTGTTGGTCTCTTTAGGAGGCGGAGGAGGGGCAGCAAAGATCCGACCACTACGGGTAATGCCACTAGTGCCAGTAATATTTGTGATGCTCGAAGTACCCACTGGAGGACAGTCAAACTTCTTCCCTCGAATATACACGGCATTATAACTCCAAGGAACAGCCTTAGAATCATTCACAGGAGAGGGAACAAGAGACGAGGTTGAAGGAGTCGAAGGAACATTTGGAACCTGAATAACCAACGGAGTCCTCGGAGCCTGAATGACCAAAGGAGTACTCGGAGCACGAATGACCAAAGAAGTGTCCTGAGTCTTTGATATCTCAGCAGGGTAGTAAGGGATCTCTAAAGTAGCCACATCTTCGACATGAACGACCCTTTCCACTCTAAGAACACCTTCATCCATTAATTCCTGGATTTCTTCTCTCAACCTAGTGCACTCCTCAGGATTAGAAGAACATTGCAAACAGTAGTCATGTAGTTCACACAAAACCTTTTGTTGCATAAGATACTCTCTAATAACCGCTAGCGGCATCCTAACCTCATTAACATCATTTACCAGGATCTGATCATCACATAACTCAATAGCGTTGGTCGTACCAGCATGAGGAGGCATAGGATTATTCTGCACATTAGGACCAGTAGGAGCGAACGAGATAAGCTTGTCGTCAAGGAGATCCTGAACCTTCAATTTGAATGCTCTACACTTTTCAATAGTATGGCCTGGAGCCCCTGAATGAAATTCACATCGAGCATTAACATCATAACCAGGAGGGAGAGGACTAGGCGGAGGCCCAAGTTCACGGAGTTGTACCAATTGGCCAGCAAGCAACTGAGGGAGGAGTTGGGCATATGACATCGGAACCAGATCAATACGCCTATCTTGGAATCTTGTTCTTTGTGGGCCCCTTTGACCTTGAGGCCTAGGGTTCTGTTGACGATTCTGAGGAGCAGCAGTTTGTTGTTGTGGTATGAAAGGCTGTTGGGATGCCATCCATGGTTGTGGAAGAGCAGCAGCATATGCTTGAGGGACATACGGACCAGGAACAGCATAAGGCATCGGATAATAAGGAGGTGGAACAGCAGAATATGCAGGAGCTCGGCCTTGGTCAACAGAAGCGGTGCTAGTCTCACCTTCCTTCTTCTTCACAAACCCAGAATACGGCTTCTTACCATTACCACTTGAATTGCTAGGATTAGTAACACCTTGAATGGTACCAGCTTTGACACAGTTCTCAACCCTCTCACCAATGATGACCACATCCGAAAAGGAAGGAGAAGTATTACTAACCATGTGCTGAAGATACGGCCCTTTCAGAGTCCCCATAAACAGATCAATCAACTCTCGGTCCAATAAAGGAGGTTGGACTCGAGCAGCAAGTTCACGCCACCTCTGGGCGTATTCCTTAAAAGACTCTTCAGATTTTTGTGACATATTTTGCAGCTGGGCACGGCTAGGAGCCATAGCAGTATTGTAGTGGTATTGTTTCAAGAAGGCATCAACAAGCTCTCCCCAAGTACTGACATTAGACCTCTCGAGTTTCATATACCACTCCAACGGGGCTCCAGTGAGACTATCCTGGAAGAAATGCATAAGCAGAGGTTCGTTCTCAGCGTGAGCGGCCATCTTACGGCAGTAGGAACGAATGTGAGTCTCTGGGCAGGTAACTCCCTTGTACTTATCAAAATTTGGCACCTTGAACTTCGGGGGAATAACAATCCCAGGTACCAAGCACATAGCAGCAGTGTTAAAGCTCGAAGTTTTAGCAACCTCAACAGCCTTAAGGCGTTCTTCAAGAGCTTGGTACATCTTAGCGGTCTCAGTCAACTCAGCAGTAAGATCATGTTCAAGATCAATAACCTCATGGTGGTCGTCCACTACCTTCAGTGTCTCATTAATAGGAGTCTCTTTAGTTTTCACCCCTCCGTCAGCAGAATTGGTAGGAGTATCTTTGACCAAACTAGCGACACTCTTTCTGAGTTCATCCTGTCCTTGAACAACGGCATGGAGAGTCTCCATAAGTTGGGCCATTCTTTCCCCCATAACATCCATATCCCTACGGAGGGCAGCCTGATTCTGTTCAAATTGTTCCATGATTCTCTCGTTGCTCCGGGTACGGTAAGGATGTAAGAAAGTCAGCTTCGTCGTCGGAAAAGAAATCTGTTGCTGAAAGGGACCCCAATTAGTTTCTTGTACAATAACCTGAAAAATGCAATGTGATAATGTGAATGTATGAGTGCATGTGTGCGTATGACGTGATGTGCCATTTTCAGAGTATCCAAGATTTAATATTGATCCAGAATAGCTAACAATGTGACAAAAGATAAGTGTCAAGAGAAACTAGTCCTTTTTATTCATAACAGAAATTTAAACTTGGGCAAGCCATACATCAACAAGATAGTTCAACAAGGGAAATAAAATACCCCATCCAACAAGTCTGGTGGTGGTCGAAACATACAGACTCAAACATCAATCCATCTGAATATAAAACAGAGGTCCTCCTTGTCTGAAGTGCTCGTCGCTCCACTTCTTAGTTTCATCAAACAGTTTCTTGGTTGCTTCTCGATCTCTTCCTTTAAGAAGGCTTTGAATCACCTCATCTTTGCGAAACAAATGCCCATCTAGCTTCTTGCAGCACTCCCTGAGTTCGTCACATCCTTTGCATTCTGGGAGATAATCCTTCTCAGACACGTCCTCCATACCCATCATTCGATCTTTGAGCTTGGCGTTTTCTTCTGTTAGTCGGGCGGTGCGGAGGTGACTTCCTTTCAGCTGAGTCTCAACCGCTATCCTTTGGGTGGTCTCTTCTTCCAGTTTCTTTTTCAGACTCCTCACTTCAGCTCTGGCCTCCCTTTCTATCTTGAGTTTATAAGCCTTCAAGTCTTCTCTGTACTCTCGTTTGAGTCTCTCTTCTGCCTCTTTTACGGCCCTTTTTATGATCTCCTGGTGATCTTCAACAACAACAGTAGTATCCCTTTCACCTTTTTCCGTTCTAGCCCTCTTTTGAACTCTCAAAGATCCTTCTTTCAGCACCTTGGCTTCATGTGTCAACTCAACCCCTATTTGGTCCACAAGATGATGTTTTGGTCGCGCATCTGACTTTTTTTCGTGCAATTGGGTGCTTTCCATATTTATTGGGATGCAATTCTCAGCAGGCATAATGGCAATTGGAACCTTAGGTGGTTGCTTGTACAATGGATTAACCTTCGGGAAAGGCAACAGACGATCTTTAACTCTATCCTCAACCCAATCCGTGTAGGCTTGTTTGGCAACGACATTCTTTTCACCTAGAGAAGTCTGATCATCTGTATGGATGCTATTCCAGGCACTCCTCACCTTTTCTAGACCCTTTGGATCGGTTCCTTTCTCAAAGCAAACGGATTCGAATATCTCTTTGTCCAAAGGCTTGTTTTCAAGTGCAAAACCCAACTGACGCAGCGCTAGCTTAGGATTGTAATTGATAACACCTTTCGTTCCTATGAGGGGAACATTGTCAAAAGTACCACAACTAGTTATAACTTCCTCAACGTCCACTCCGGTAGGACACCAGACAATGTCGTTTCCAGTAAGCCCCATGATCCTTTGAGGCCATTTTTGTGAGTCTTTTGTTGTAACAAACGGCCCGCTTTTAGGTAAATGTGAAGTGAACCACTCATATAGCAACGGTAAACAACTCCCAACTGATCCTTTCTTCCCATACCTGGAGTGGATGGTATAATAAGTATCTGCTAAAAGAGTGGGCACAGGATTTTGATCCATGAAGAGACAAACAGCAGTTAGATCGACGAAATTTGGAATATTCGGGAACAACACCAAACCATAGATCATAACGGCTAGGAGAGCGTTGAATTCTTTCCATTTCTTCTCAACAGCAAGGGTGTCGGCCTTCTTTATCAGAAATTTCACATGGAATCCGTGGGTCCCACCATTAGGCTTCCAGTTATCTGTAACATCTTTCATGCTCAAATAAAGAGCACCAGCAATTCGGTCCATTTTTGGGTTCTCAGGTACACAAACAAAATGGATCCTATGTTGAACCTTAATCTTGAGGATGTCAGCATATTCTTCAAGGGTTGGTGCCAGTTGGTAATCAAGAAAGGTGAAACATCGTAACTCAGGATCGTAGAACTGAAGAAGTGTGTATAGAGCCCATCCATCAACCCGAGAAGTTAACATGTGTAAGATATGGCCATATGTCTTCCTGAACTCATCCAAGTTATGCCCAGTAACTAAAGTGCTCAACTGAATCAGATGTGTCATATCCTCACGAAAGAAACTGCAGGTGAATGTACGCTTGGTAGCCTCTTTTGTAGCGGTCACGTTGTTAGCCATCCTGGATGAAAGGTAATAACCTCAGATACCCTGAAAAATGGCATGCATATGAGAAATAATACTATTTTTTCTTTTCTTTTTTCTTTCTTCTTTTTTTTCTACATCTTTTCTTTCTCTTTTTTTTTGAAAATAAATATGCCATGATGAGAATGATGCAATGGAGTTCCTCCCAATATGAGAGAGTTGTTGTGTCGTCTCTGAGCAGAATCACAAGTCATAAGGTCAAAGGTTCGGCATAGGTGCCACACAGCCATAAGAACAATAGTCACCAACAGAACAGAATAGTCACCAACGGTACCTGTCATGTATATCCCTCCCCACTCACAGGTGAATCTAGGTCAGGGTAAGGTCATGAAACGCAGTATACGGTCCGCCCGAAGGTAAGCATCATCACAGCGCGGATGCGGGTGACGATAATACCTCCGTTTGAAACCACTACTCTGCTCGTAGTCACATGATCCATCCCGAGACGTACACCTCGAGACAAACCATGCTCCCACTCTATCCTAGGGTACCTAAAGTGCACTCATAGCCTGGGTATTGGGCCTTTTACCTCATAGAACATCCCACCCAACCTGCAAAACAGAACAGAAGACCCCAAGGAACACAAAATATAATCCATATGCATGATATGCAAGCAGAAATAAACATGATATGCAAGCAGAAAATAAACAGGACATGCGAAACATAAAATAAATACATAAAATAAATAAAGGCACGTATAGAGAAAACACAGCACACCCAGTAAATAAACAAACAAACGGATAGGCTAGGATCGACTCACTAAGGATGGACCAGCAACAGGTCTAGCAACGTCCCCAGCAGAGTCGCCAGCTGTCGCACGCTCGCGAAAAATGAACAGAGTCGCCACCAATATATTTATCCCATAAGGGAAAGGAATATCAGAAAACCTAACAAAGGAAGGAACAGGGTCTTGCGACCAGAGAATCAAGGTACGGGAGTCGGTTACGCAAGGGGAAGGTATTAGCACCCCTCGCGCCCATCGTACTCGATGGTATCCACCTATGTTTGTTTCTATCTAATGGGTGTGTACTATGTCTATGTCTAAATGCGAAATGAATGCAAAATGTAGGGAAAATAAAGAATTGTACTCGCACGGGCCCTACCCCGCTGCCTACGTATCCTTTTCAGGAATCAGAGTTACCGTAGCTCGGCTCACGATTTTCTGTTTGTTTTTGTGTTTTTTAATTGGGCGGCGTTAACGCTCGCGCTCTTGCATAAGGGATCGCCTAGGATGCAATGGAGCGGAGATAACGGTGCCCTTAGGCAAAAGAAAAGGAAATGATTGGTTTGTGTCTTTTAGGGTAGATGAGTGATGAACAGTACCCAATACCGGGCCACTCACCACTTTCTCTACTTTGCTTTAGTCTGAACCATTGTTAGATGTTTTAAGTGTTTTTTGGTTGTGTATTTTTTAAGGGGAATTTGTTTGCGATTCGAATCACATAAAAGTGTATAATGATCGAGAAGCAGATTAAGGAATGAATCCCACTCACTTCCATCCCATTATGTAATGTTTGAGAAACAGATTAGAGAATGAATCTCACTCATTTCTCTCCCATTAATTAATGTTTGAGAAACAGATTAGGGAATGAATCCCACTCATTTCTCTCCCATTAGGTAGTGACCGAGAAACAGATTAGGGAATAAATCCCACTCATTTCTATGCCACTAAGTGATTGAGAAACAGATTAGGGAATGAATCCCACTCATTTCTCTATCACTTTCTTAATGTGATTCGCATCTTCCTTTTATTAATGTTTTGAAAGTTGAAAAGAAAAAAGAATGCAATGGGGAACTATATCTAAATTCTAATCTAAGTTGTTATTCTAGGGAATCAAAATGATAAAAGAACTATACACTTTATTAAAGGAAAAAACTATACATGGAGTAGGTAAAAAGAATCAATATGCGACAAATAAGATTGAGAACTATAACGAATAAATGGTATTCACAAACACACATATATCAATTAATTCTATGGAAAAAAATCTAGACTAAAATTAATCCCTAGGTCTATTAGCAAGATTATTTACAAGGAGGTATTAAAGCAAAGAAAATCCAAACATATCGTAGAGAAAAAGATTTATTAAAAATACTAAAACGATTAGAAAAAAATAACAAAAATTATGGCACTTATTTACATATCTAAACTATCTACACATTGATTTTATCCATTTTTATTTGATTTAAAAAGGATTTATGAGTTAAAAGCTATAAAAGGAACAAAAATAAAACTAAAATTAAAACTACACTGCCAGGGGGGTGCAACAGCAGTTTTCAAATGAACTAAGATTATTTATAAGCAAAAAACAGGGCCCAAGATAGGGGTGCAAAGAGCCAGGCGCTCAGGCCCATGTTTACAAGGCTGTAGGTGCACTAATGAAACAGGGGTGTGATCCTGAGAACAAGCGAGGGCCCAAAGATGCGCAAGGCCCAACGCTGCACACTTCCATCTATCTTACATTTATCTTTATCAGCATTCATTTCATTATTTTAGACCATGGTTGAATTAAAAAGCATTCAAATAATATGTATATGTTGCATCAATTGGTCATGGTATTTTAAGTGGGATAAAGACAAAATGTGAGCTCAGCTAATCATCATGCGCCAGCTCACTGCCTCATGATTGTAATAAGACAAAACTTACCAAAATTTGGGAACCTGAACGAATACGCATGCGCCACGTAAGGAGAACAGGCTGAAATATTACACCAACATGCAGACGCCGGAGCAGTGCCTACGATCGTCTTCTCCGGCCGAGTACATGGCGGAGACGAGCAAACTACTCGAAAACGTGAAAAGCAAATACCTTTCTATTCGTTTTTACATGCTGATTACGGATCCGTCAATGATTTTCTTTGATTCCTTCTCTAACACCCTAACCGATCCACTATTCTAAACCCTAACATTATGAAAACTCCATGAAAATGCAAGAATCACATGTTATGCTAATCCTTACACTATTCAGACCAAACGCACGACTCACACATTCAGGAAGCCATTAATCCACGTAATATATGATATTCATAGACTTACAAACAGATGCATCGAGTAACATACAGTTTCGTTCATACTACATGCTCGTACGTGGTGAAGATGCTGAGGAGTTTGAGTCCCTTACCTGTTTGAAGCTTTGATTTAGAGGAGGAATTCTGCGAGCCTTGTAGTTCCCTCGACGGTTAGCGGAATCAGGTCCTTTGCTTTGTTGATGCGGATCTTGACTAGTAACCTTGGCCACACTATGGTTGATAAGAGCGTGTAGATCCAGAAATGATGAAGGTGATGATGATTGGGGTGGAAATTGAACCGAGAAGCTTCAGGTTGACAACATACGTGGAGGCACCATGGCAACGATGGGGGTTTAATGGTGGTTGAAGGTGGTGGTTGATGGTTGCAGTGGCGGTGACTGGTTGATGATCGAGGAGTTTGTTAGAGTTTGTTACAATATGTAACAAACTTTGAAGATGAGTGGTGGAAGAGAGAGAGAGAGGATCGAGAGATAAAAGAGAGTGAGGAGAGAAAGTTTTGAGAAAAATGAAGAAAGAAAATGAGAGTGTGTCCGTGATTTGTGAAGGATTTTCATTTATATAGTGTAGGGTACATGGAAGTTATGGTGTGTTGTGTAGTAGCTTATCTTTTCCCAATCTTAATGAACAAGTTGTTGTAAATGGAGCAAGTCTTTCTTTGGCTTTTACGTATCAGCTTTCTTGCATGGGCTCTTATGGTAATGAATGATGCTGGATTGCTAGTAATATGATCATACAACACTATTCTAAGACACCATCTTTGCTCATGTAAAACTATGGCCATGGCTCACTATCTTACTCAAACTTGGAGCCAACTTAAAGGGCTCATGGCATAAAGTAAATTTGGTGTTGAAGATTTCTTGAAATGATGCTTGGAAATGTAGAAAAATGAGCTGGAACATGGTATGTTGTTGCTGTATATGGCCTGTGCGTGTGACCATAGCTCTGGCTGAACTCCTTGGCAAAAACGTGGCTTAGTCAGGGCATGACTTTGAGGGCTTATATCTTCCTCAATATCCATCCATTTGGAGCGTCCCGTGGCTTGTTTGGAAGAGGGCATAGCAAAGAATACCTTAGTACCAAGTTTGCACTAGGTGGAGACCTGTGGAAGATGGAAATGTGTCTTAGATTGCACCCACCATGTGTCTGTAGTGCTTCGCGCATGCCTCAAGTCATGACTTGGCCAGGTGCATACTCTTGGCTTTGTGAGGCAGTGACTTTGGAGCTTCGTAAATGATTCATTAATCATCCAATTAACATGATTCTTGGCTTGTTGAGTAGAGGGCATGAAGGAGAGAAGAATGATACCAAGTTTACACTTTATAGACCCTTGTGTGTCTCTATAATCAACCTCAAAGTTGGCACGCCACGTGCTTGATTAAATGACCATGCTGCCCTGGAAACTTGCCCGGCTTTTGCCTCGTATACAATGAGATTTTTGCCAACTTCTCTCTTTAATAGCTCTCAATCCATGTGTCATATGAAAAAACTCCCAACTACAATATTGTAGAGGGCTATGAGATGAACATTTTTGATGTTGAGCTTGTCTTAAAATTCTGTCGTTTTCAACATGATAATCGAACCTGAAGTCAGCTGCCCAGCCAATAGGAAATTCACTCAAAAGTTCTTTAAGTGTAGAACTTTCCTCTTTTGGCAAGTTCCCATTTCAACTAACTTTCCAGATTTGGCAGTTTTGATTATTTCTTGATTTTTCTCATTTCCCTGACTTTATTTGACCGGTTTTCCACCAAAAGTCGATATTTAAATAATTTTCCCAATTTTGACCCAAAAGTCAACTGTTCCGATTTTTCCGACTATTGATGAAATTCCCGAGTAAATCTCTTCCACTCACATCCAGTCAACCAAACACATCCACATAGTCAGTATGAGAAGTTTTCGACACATAGAAGCCACTTCTGATTAAATGTTGACCAGAAAGTCAACTGGTTGACTTTGGTCAAAGAAACCCCGATTCAAGGAACCGGATGATTTGCGAGCCAGTATCCTTCAATCAATGTCTTGACTTGAGGCAAAGAGAAACCCCAATCCAGGAGGATTTCCCTGAACATAGAACCACATGATTATACCTCAGTCTCCTTATTCTCTGATCAGAATTCTTTGCAATAGAGCTTCTTCTTGCTAGCCTTTGAATAGAGCCCATGATATGAATGCATGAGTATGGATTATGTCCTAAGTGATGTATGTACATGAATACAAAGCCTAAGCCAGTTAGAAGTAAAGGGGTCGGACAAATTTGGGGTATGACAAGGCCTAAGAAAGAAATTTGAGGAAATTTAAATTGCTGAGGGCGCCAACTTAGGCGTCAACATGGTCAATCTAGGTCATTCCACCCCAGAAATGGAGGAAGTCGAAAGCTTCTTGAAGAAAGGAAGAATGCAGCCTCGATATCCTAAAGCTGACGAGACTTTGAAGAAATACCTTTGGAGGTGTCACAAGCAAAGCTCTATATACTGCTATGTCCAAGATGTAGCATACAGGTGAGCCCAAGGGTAGCACAAAACCACGAAAGGTGGCAGCGCACCAAAATTGAGTGGAATTGGAAAAGAGAAAGACAGTTGTTGGCATTATATCCTAAACCAAGCGAAAGCTTGTTAGGCTTTTTGGGACAGTCTACAACATGAAGTTGGTTGAGGCTTTCGAAAGGATTCCTTCGAATCAAAGGTGGGATACACACAGAGGCAACCCATATTTGAAAGAAGGGGAGTCCCAAGAAGACAAGATATCCCCACCCAAAGGCTAGGAAAGTTACCTTCAAATTGCCAGAACAGATCCCAGAGGACAGATGGACCCAGGCAGGGTCGAATAAGGGCAAATGGAGAAATTTCGATAAAGGAGTAAGAACATCCTGGGCCTACAGGAGGCAATTCCAAGCAATTGAAAGGGAGGCTATCAGGTTAGGGAACTACAAAGGAAAAAATCCTATGTCAAGATCCCAATGGAGGAGGCACCCGAAACTAAGAAAAGCAGAGAGAGTTTCGATTGAGGTTGGAGAATCCAGCAACACGAAAGCTCCTTTAAACTTGATAAATTCTACAAAACCTCCGATGGGAAGGAAATTATTTCCTTTTGATGGCCAGAAATAGAATCAGAAGATTCAAAAGGAACAGAGTAAAGAGGAAGAGATACTCACAGATAGTTTCGATTCAGACGGAGTATCATCTTTAAATGTGAACTGCAATATGGTATCCATTCTACCGTACGAGTATAATCAGGAAACTAGAATTGAAGATGATGACGAGACCGAAGCAGCGGAGATGGCGAAACACAAACCAATATGTTACTATGTGCTTAGTATCGGCGTTATCGAAGAGCAAAATGCCCAATTCGAGAGACCACATCAGGTGATACAGAGTCATCTCAAACCCCTTTACATAAGGGTGAATGTCTAACAGGTTGGAATCAATAAAGTGCTGGAAGATGGAGGTACCGCAGTGAACCTCATGCCTCAGTTTATGCTGAAAAATCCAGGCATGTTCGACACAGATGTTAAGCCCCACAACATGGTCCTGTCAAACTATGAAGGAAAAATAGGTCATATGTTAGGGGTTATCCAAGTAGATTTGACTGTTAGTTCAATCACTAGACCAACAATGTTCATGGTAATATCGGCGAAGGCCAATTACAATTTGCTCTTAGGAAGAGAATGGATCCATGGGATTGGAGCAGTGCCCTCAACCATGCATTAGAGGGTGTCCATATGGAGAAAAGACGGTGTGATGGAAAACATAGAGGCTGACTAGAGTTACTTCATGAGTGAAGTAAATCAAGTGGATAAGGCAAACTTCGACAGAAATCTGGCAAATATAGGCCCATGTCAGCCAGTTGGGGATATTTACTCCCCAAATAAAAATGCTCTATATTTCTTAACTCTCCACCCTAATGGGTTTCAATGGGATCGAGAGATTATGGGAGATCCTAAAGAAGGAGAATCATCAGAAATACGGCCCTCGGGATGGGACAAAGACCCTGATTATGTTTGAGTTTTCGTTCTTCGAAAAGATTTCGGCTTATTTGGCCGAGAATAGGCGAAAAGCGGCTCTCGAATCCGAGATGATCAAAATAGAAGTCGAAGCCAATAATGTCATGTTGAATAATGCAGGCCAGGGGGCAAGCTTCACACCAAAAACACCTGGCGAACAAGTATTAGAAGATATGTCGAATCAAAGGCTAGACGCTATCTATGACGAAGAGCCTTTGGGATACGAGAAAGATCTAGTATCATCAAGTGCAAAAATGTTAGCGCAAGACCCACTCGAAGAGGTTGATCTTGGAGATGGAATCACGAAGAGGATTACCTACATCAAAACCAAACTGGACCCCAAGCTGAAGAACAAGATAGTTGAACTGCTAAAGAAAAACAAAGACTGCTTCGCTTGGGATTATGATGAAATGCCTGGTTTGAAGAGGGATCTGGCCAAACTAAAGCTGCCTATCAAGGATGGCAAGAAGCCCATCAAGCATACTCCCAGGAGGTTCGCTCCATAGATCCTTTCAAAAATTAAAAAGGAGGTTGAAAGGCTCCTTCGTTGCAATTTCATCCGGACCACAAGGTATGTCGAATGGATTGCTAATATAGTTCCAGTAATTAAGAAAAATGGCTCCTTAAAAGTATGTATAGATTTTCTTGATCTGAATGCAATAACTCCTAAGGATGAATACCCAATGCCTGTGGCAGAAATGTTAGTTGACTCAACCGCAGGCTATGAGTATCTTAGCATGCTCGATGGATATTCTGGCTATAACCAGATTTTCATTGCAGAAGAGGTTGTTTCCAAAATAGCCTTTCGATGTCCAAGGGCAATAGGCACTTACGAGTGGATCGTTATGCCTTTTGGTATAAAAAACGTTGGGGCAACATACCAGCGTGCAATAAATTCTATCTTTCATGATTTCATAGAAACCTTTATGCAGGTTTATATAGATGATATAGTAATAAAGTCTATATCAGACGAGGATCATCTAACCCATCTCAGCCAATCATTCGAAAGAATGAGGAAACACAGCTTGAAGATGAACCCTCTCAAGTGTGCATTCTCTGTGCAGGAAGGATATTTTTTGGGCTTTGTGGTCCATAAAAAGGGGATAGAGATCAATCAGAATAAAACAAAGGCCATCATGGAGACAAAGGCGCCATCAACTAAGAAGGAATTACAATCTTTGCTAGGGAAATAAATTTCCTGATAAGGTTCATTTCAAATTTAAGTGGTCGTACGCAAGCCTTCTCTCCCCTTCTACGTCTGAAACAAGGGAAATTCGATTGGAATGATGAACATCAACAGGCATTCGACAAGATCAAGCAATATCTGACGAATCCTCCAATCTTGTCCCTTCCATGTGCAAAGAAGCCAATGAGATTATATATATCGGCTTCTGAAACTACTATAGGTAGTATGTTAGCACAGAAAAATGAAGATGGCATCGAAAGAGCCATATATTATCTTAGTAGGGTTTTAAATGATGCAGAGACGAGATAAACTCCCATAGAAAAGTTGTGTCTTTGCCTGCATTTTTCTTGTACTAAACTCAAGTATTATATAAAACCTGTTGATTTATATGTATCTTCGCATTTTGATGTCATTAAATATATGTTATCAAAGCCAATAATGCATAGTCGAATTGGTAAATGGGCGCTTGCCCTAACTGAGTATTCTTTGGCCTTTATGCCTTTGAAGGCTTTGAAAGGAAAAATTGTCTCAGACTTTATAGTGGACCACGCAGTGGTCGAACATCCCCAACTTTATGTGGAGATGAAACCTTGGAGATTGTTCTTCGGCAGTTCTACCCATAAAGAAGGTAGTGGAGTTGGAATTTTGCTAATTTCTCCGGATGGAATTCCAACAAAACTCAAGTATAGTATTGAAGGTCCCCCTTGCTCGAACAATGAAGTAGAATACGAAGCCCTTATTGGAGGACTTTAAGCTTTGTTTGAATTGGGGGCAACCAAGGTCGAAATTAAAGGAGATTCAGGGTTAGTAGTTAAGCAATTGACTAGAGAATACAAATTCATAAAAGAAAATTTGATTATGTATTACGTCATTGCAAACAGACTGCTCAAAAAACTCGAACATGTGAAGATAAAACATGTTCCAAGAATGAAAAATCAAGAGGCTAATGATTTATCACAAATAGCTTCAGGATATAGAATTTCAAAAGAGAAGTTAGAGGAACTTGTCGAAGTAAGAGGAAAAGTAGTGGCCACCATGTTGTCTCCGGTAGACCTAGAAGGCAACCACTTAGGATATGCTAATGAAGAGGAATTCGAGGTATTAGCCATTGATACTTTAGCAGATACAGATTGGTGGAATCCAATTATTGAGTATCTTAAAGACCCCTCATTAAATACAGATAGAAAAACCAAGTACAGAGCTTTGTCTTACGTTTGGATAGGGAATGAGCTATTCAAGAAAACTCCTGAAGGCATCCTATTGAAATGTTTAGGAGAAAACGAAGCGTACTTAGCCTTAGCTAACATTCATAGTGGGGCATATGGGGCACACCAAGTAGGCCAAAAAATGAAATGGTTGCTTTTCAGGTATGGGATGTATTGGCCCACCATGCTAAAAGACAGTATAGAATTCGCTAAAGGCTTCCAAGAGTGTCAAGTACATGGAGGAATTCAATATGCTCCTGCAAGCAAATTCCATGCAATCATTAAACCTTGGCCTTTCAGAGGCTGAGCTTTAGATCTGGTTGGAGAAATTCAACCTACTTCATCTAAAGGTCAAAGGTACATCCTCGTAGGAATTGACTATTTCACCAAGTGGGTCGAAGAAGTACCTTTGGTAAACGTAGACCAGGAAACTGTCATCGAATTTATTCAAAGGCAAATACTGTATAGATTTGGAATCCCAGAAAGTATAACAACAGATCAAGGGTCAGTATTTATTGGTCGAAATATGCAAGAATTTGAAAAACAAATGGGATTCATGTTATTAACATTCACACCTTATTATGCTCAGGCCAATGGGAAGGTCGAAGCAGCAAACAAGGTGATAATTGGTTTAATAAAAAAGCACGTAGGAACAAAACCAAAAAACTAGCACAAAACGCTAGATCAGGCACTATGGGCTTGTCGAACCTCCCTTAAGGAAGCAACGAATGCTACACCTTTCCAGTTAACATTTGGACATGATGCATTCTTACCTATCGAAATCTACTTACAATCAGTACGGATCTAGAGACAAGAAGAAATTCCATATGATTTGTATTGGGAAATGATGATGAACGAGTTGACAGATTTAGACGAAGAAATATTGCACGCATTAGAAGTATTAAGAAGACAGAAGGAAAGGGTAGCAAGGGCTTACAACAAAAGGGTCAAAGGTAAAACTTTCGTTATAAGTGATTTAGTTTGGAAAGTTATATTACCTATGGATAAAAAGAATAAAAATTTAGGAAAATGGTATTCACATTGGGAAGGACCATTTCGATTCTTAAAAGCATTTTCAAACAATGCATATGAGATAGAAGAGTTAGCAGAGGATCGAAGGATCCTAAAAGTAAATGGGAAGTATTTGAAAAAATATAAACCATTTATGTATGAAGTTAAAATTACAGCGACGTAATAATTGAAGATTGATAATTAGGGCCAACATGGCGAAGTATATTTATTCAAGAATACTAAATTTGCCAAAATAGTTTGGTCACAAACAGAGTTATATTACTATAAGATAGGGAAACGAGCAACTCTCAAGCCAACATTGTAGTTAGAAAAGATTTTCATTAATTAAGAACGACTGATATAATTAAGCACATAATACATCAGTTGAAACATTACAAAACATCATGAAAAAAACCTACAAGTTATCTTCAACTATTTTTGAAGATAGAACTCACCTAGGTTCAGCCTAGGGCAACTTTCGGCCTCCAAGGCGTCAAGCAACCTTGCTGCATGCAGTTTTCTAACTACACCTAGTTTAGTAAAGATATAGGACAAGAGTCTTCCATCGGGAATGTAGAGAGTCTTGCCCTTGCGTGAAGTTAGGATTTCCACCTTGAGATGTTTGAAGATAGTGAGAGGTATGTTGATCTTTTTCCTGAGAAGGAGGAAGTACAGAAATTGGAGATCCTCCACCATTATTCTTGTTTGATCTTCTTTTCGTGGGAGAAAGTTCCCCACTAGAAATTAATGCCATATCCTTCCCAAGAAAGCTGTGAAGGAACTGTTGGGATTAGTGAATACCCTTTTTAGGACATCAGAAATGAAGAGGTTGCAATATTCTTCAGCAAGAACTCCAGTATTCTCACACTTCATCACTTTAGAAATGAGTTTCGAAGAGAGTGTTACAGAAGAGCCAAAGATCTTAGAGCAGATAATGGCGTCTCGTTCCCGGTCTAGTTGGATGCATGCATGCATCTAGAACTCTACAATTAAGACAAGATCCATAGGACCATCTAAGATAGTGAGATAGTGTTCCAAGTTTTGTGTAGCAAACATGCCGGGAAGATCAACTCCATACTCGTTGAAGTCTTCAAGAGAGGTGTTGAACTCTTTGAGAATGGAAGGAATGATTTCTCTGTGAGAGGAAGACATGTTAAAAAAAATATAATATGAGAAAAATGAGAAAGAGATGAAAGGATACGAAACAATGAGAAGTTGAGTGTTTATATAATGGTAACCCACGTTGGTGATTGGTTACGCTTCGCAGCATGAGTGGGACACGTGTTGATTTTCTATATGGAAGACGTGAAGTTCACAGTATGTTCGCCTTGGAAGTTGAAGTGTAATCATTTAATAACCGGCGCACACACGTCTTAATGAGACGTCTTGGAAATAAGGAGTCATAATTAGCCGACAATCAGGGACGTAGGGGTCACTGAAAGGTCTAGTCGAAGTTTATTAACTACAAGAAACGACTATTCCTACAGATATTCGTAATCTAGATATAACCATCATACTTTGAAATAATAAATGCATTGGAAGACTAAAGGTTCACCAAAATGGTTATGTCTTAAGCAGGTTACAAAAAGAAAGCTAGTTCAAAAAATTAAAAAAGAATTAAAAGGGAACAGCAGTCTTCATATGGTTATACTTCGTCTTCGCCAAGCCTATTTTATACTGAACCATCGTCTGAATTCCTTTAAGACGCACAATCTCTGCACCATAGCGGTAGCCCTTTCGACGTGCTCAACACTTTGCTTGGCTAGTCGAGTTGCTTCAGTATTATCTAAACCCCGGATAGCAGCTCGTTTCGCTTTAGCATCATAGATTTTCTTATGCAACTCGTCGATATGGGATTCCAAGAGCTTGATAGAAGCAGTATAAGTATCAAATTGGGTTTGTGCTGATTTTTGAGAATCAAGTAGCTTTTTAGAAGCCTCAGAAGTTCGAAGCGCAATGTCGAATTCAGCAGTTTGGGCTTGTTCGACTGATTTGATTTCCTCCTTGACATCCACTTCCCTATTATGTTCTGCTTGAATTTGATTTATCAGGTTCTGGATGTCAACAAGGGCCTCGCCTACGTCAGTGGGGCAGGCAGTAATGTCAATTTTATTTATCCGTTGTTTGATGTTAAAACTTGCACCCACATTCGTATTTAGCTTCTCGAAAATATCAACTTCGAAGACAGCCATCTTCACTTGCTTCAGAAGTTCTTCATAGGACGCCTCGCTGGTTGTAACACCCCGTAATTTCATAAATTAATTTAATTAAGTTAAAGTAATTATTTGGAAATTATTTGATTATTTAGCAATTAAAATTGGATTTTTGGAAGAATTATGAGAATTATTGTTATTGGGCCGTGACGTAGTTAGTAAAATGGGAGGTGCCAATGGAGAGGCCTTACTAACTAATTATCCTATTTTTTTATAAAATAGAGAAATTGTGAAAATAAGGAAAAAGAGAAGCAAAAGAGGAAAAGAGAAGGAACGTGAAAGGGGAGAAGAGGAGGAAGAGAAGAATTCAAGGTTCTTGGCTAAGGTAAGGGGTGACTAATCCTTTTAGCCTATATTATCAGTTTAACGATGATGGGATTGATTATGTAGGTTTTGTATCTCAATTGAATGTGTGTTAGATTTTGGGGTTTTGGAATCTATAGGGAAAATTGGATGTGTTTGTGATGATGTGAATGATGTATGATTTATGTTCAATGGATGGAATTGATGTGTGTATTTGAGTAATTATATAATGCTGGTATTGAACTTGAAGAATTAGGACTTATAATGATTTTCTGGTGTGTAAAAGATGGGTTTTTGGGGGTTTGAAGGTAGAATCCCGTAGCAGAAGAAAAATACAGATTTTAACACTTCTTCAGTGATGTAACCGGTTACATGGTTGAGGTAACCGGTTACCTATGTGAAAAATGATGAAAAACGCAACTTTCTGGGAATTTTTGGGTGATGTAACCGGTTACATGGTTGAGGTAACCGATTACATCGAAGAAAAATGGGGTATTTTCACTACTGGAACTGATGTAACCGGTTACATGAATGATGTAACCCGTTACATCGCTGTGTTGGCATTTTTTTCAAAACATTAAAAATTCATAACTATTGATCCGTAAGTCCGTTTTGGGTGCCGTTCGAAGCGTTACGAAGCTAACAAAATGCTCTTTTTGATGAAAATAAATTGATTAGCACAAGATGATTTAATTATTATGTGGTTGTGAAAATGACATGTAATCGTATATGTGTATGTCATGGAATAATGTTATTTAAGAACAATATGTATTGGTGTTGTGTACTATGTGCTAATTGTGATACATGGGATTGATGAATGATAAATTCTATGCATTGTTGTGATTATTATGTGATAAATGCATATTGTATAAGTGGTGGATAATTCAATATGTTGACTTATGGTGATGTGCGTAAATATCAGAATCGCATAGATAATTCTTAATTGCATATGTTTTTGGTAATTGTATGTATACATGAGGCTTAAGTTATCAAATGTAGATGTTGTTTTCGGTGGTTGTTGAGGATGACATTGATTGTCTTGTGTGCAATATGTCATTTGTATTTGACAAAGGCTATGTGATTGCTGTGGTGATAATATATTTATGTGTTAAATGTATTATGTTGTGGTGAATATCAAATGGTTGTGATATGAGTTTTCTTTGTGTGTTATGGATGAATGATTATGAATCTTTGGTGGATGTTGATGATGTGCATGTTATGGTTGATGCATGTATTTCATAATCATGTTGTGGGCTGTATCCCTTATGGTGGTGGGACAGCGGTAGCTAATTCCCATTGTGTGGAATTAGTGAGAGAAGTAGCCGAATCTTTATGGTGGTGGATCGGTGAGATGGGTTATCCCATGTTTGGTACCACATGCATTTAGTTGCATTGCATTAGGTTGTTGTGTATAATTATAACATGAATGGAAGTTGTCCAATGTTATAATTCGTATGTGTTTAATATGAATGGTTGTGTGTTTGATTTACTGTTGTGTATCTGAAATACATGTGATGATTGGGTGAATAATCTGCTTATGATATTTTGTCGTTATGAACTTATAATATAGTTTAATTGTGATATGTCTCACCCTTACTGTTGACATTTTTCAGATTAAGGAGTGGCGGCTTGTGCTTGGTGAGGATAACTCGTAGAGTTACTTCGTTTAGTCGGTTGTGTCGGGTCATGCTCTGGTCTTGTAACACTGGGGGGCGTTTATTTTAGTATTGTCTGGTGGATTAATTTTTATGTTAGAATGATGTTTTGTTGGTTTTAAATCGGTAAATTCTTGGTGTTGAATACCGTTGTTTTATGTTATTCAGTTTTGAATTATTTTCCGCTGAGTTAACATGATTACTGAATAATGTGTTTTGAAGTTACTCATGAGGCATGACATGGCTTAATGTTTTAAATATTATGAAGTTGTAATACCCTTTTCATGTTTTACTCTGAATTTTATTTGTTATTCCGCGGGGTTTTAGAAGGGTGTTACACTGGTACTATTGCCAGAATGAGTTGAAACTCTAGAGATGCTCTTTTCAGAAGAAGATTCCCTTTGAGCCAACATTAATTTGACATACTTGAGAGGATCTTTCTTTTTCATAGCATTTTTCTCCTCTTCAGTAAGTGACATAGGCAAGCTTTGGTTTATGGACGGTAGAATGATAGTCTGTTGTGAAAATTCTGGTATGACAGACTCGGATGTCAATCCTGATGTTAAGACATCTGATCTGTTATTAATGTAGCACCAGCAGAATACAAGGATCCCTCATTATTTGATTACTCTTAGGAAAGAGTCAATGAGACCTGGGATCACATATGTTCAGCATACATAACCAGATTATAATTTTTACATGGTTCTGTACAGGATCAGCTAACACTTTTGAACCTGATGTTATAGACAAAGTCATAACATTCATAAATGAACAAACAATGCCGAAGATAAATAACACAGTTAATTGTTAACCCAGTTCGGTTCTAATTAACCTACTCTGGGGGCTACCAAGACAGGAAGAAGATTCCACTATCAGTAGTACTATTTTATATAAACAACCTCTGGTTTACAGATAAACAACCTTTGGTTTACCTAGTCACTATCTAATGCAATCTCTATCTCAGAACTCCATCCAAGATAAGAAAACCTCTGCTCACTCCCTAGGGATACCTAACTGTTACAACCCTGCAACAGCTATTTACACAATTAACAATGAACACATACTTGATCTGCTTCACAGCTTCAATCAAGCTTACAATACTCAACTCTTACCTACAGGTTTCGAGTGAGGACAAATCACTTCTCTAACCTACAGGTTTCGAGAAGGACAAATCAGTGACCTTCCCACAAACCGGGAGGTTCACCTACACGGCTAACCCTAATGGTTACATCTTTCTAAGTGCTGGTTAGCTTACTAAACTAGGTTACAAAGTTTCCTATTTATAACCTGATCCCAATTGGACTTGGGATTACAAATCGCAGCACTCTAGCTGTTACAAATATGCAGAAAATATTCTGCTACAAATTAGGTCTTTTAATCCTGAGTTTCCTAAATTAGAAACTGCTGAATCCAATCTTTTGACTTGATTCTTCTGAATCTTCAATCTTCTGATCTGATTCTTCAATTATTCTTTTGACCTGTAAATGTGCGCCACATAGGATTACTTAATATTCACATAGAATATTCTGTATCTGTTAAGTACAAACTAAATCCTCCTTCTAGTTCTGCAGGCGCGATGTCATGAGTTGATGTCATGACATTCCTTCTAACATCTTGCCTGTACTTGTTTTGTTCTTTATAAACTTGCAAGATTCACATTTTGACCATTTGCTGCTATGATATGTTTTAGCCAAACATTAGACAATAATACAGGACAGACAGAGCATCAACAATCTCCCCCTTTGGCTTATTTTGGCTAAAACTATTCTTGTAACAGTCAGCAGCAACTTTAGACAACAAGGACTTGGTCATGTTTGCTTTCACTAGAAAAATCAGCATCTGTATCTCTCCCCCTTTTTAGCCATAATATGACAAATACCGACAATATCTCATATATTGTAATTGGATATATCGATTAATCCTGGGAGATACTTGTTGTCTGTGTCAAGAAATCCACTCCTAGCTCGAGTTCTCAAGAGAACCAAGACTGGATTCTTGTCGTTACTTCTTGTAACTCGGAACACAAATCACAATTTGTGTTCATAACTCAGATCACAAATCACAAAAATGATCCCTATACTGAAGGTTGTATATATTGGAACATCTTTGTTGTTATTGCAGAAAAACCCATGGTAGAGACCATCAACATCCCCAGCCCGTGTTTCTCTTTTTCTGAGATGGTTTTGGTACAGCAGCCCATCCCAATACCAAACCCAGACTCGACTCACAAGAACACACCCGAACGACATTTTGAGAGAGTTTGATTTCTGCAATTCATGGAGATGCTATTATATAGCAGACTGAAGATCGTAGGAATTAACGAAATGTCTTGTTCAATGGTCAAACGGTTGATTAGGAAACAGTTCCAAATGCTTTTACTTTTTCCAAAGCAGTTTTTGACTGTTTTTCTGATAGGAGTTATCTTGAATTACCAGTGCATGCATATTCATTGAATGAAATTTACACCAACCTCTGATGTGTAGATAAACTTCAAATCAGATTTCCTTGTTTGACTGTGAAGATTCAATGTCTTTAAACATGTCATGACATTATGTCAGACATTGTCACTTTTTTTTCTTCAGGCACATAGCCCAAGATTCCGTAAAATATTAAGACAAAGCATCATTTGGACCAATTAACAGACTCCCTACTTACTCACTAGTCGTAGACATAGACTTCTGTTGTTTTTGTACACCTTGAGACTGTTAGCACACAGCTACCTCATTAGTGTAGAGAAGGAATAATGATTACTAGTTGCACATGGTTGACTTGAACCATTCAAATAAATGACAAAGGTATCACATTTTCTTCATGATGTAAAGGTATTTTTAACCAAGAGATTTCTCTTGACAAAAGAAGTTACCCCCTATCCGAGATAGTTTGAGCTCCCACAGACGGAATAAGCTTGAAATGATGAATGGAAAATATAAGACACATCTTCATATCTTCAAGAGCCGCACCCTCTGTTCAACAATCCTGCTGAACACACTCATTATAGCAATTTTGTTCCTCATAATAAATACTTACACCAGAAGTAGAATGTCATAACATTGTGTCTGACATTTGTACTACCAGTATTTTCCACAAGTTTCATTCCCCTTTTCTTTTCAGCAGACCCTTGTCTAAGAACTTATCTCCTTCAAAAATGATCAACAGATGACCCCTTGATACTAAAATCATACACATAGAGGTTGCCATAATCTCAACAAGCAGAACTGCCACTCCTAGAATTTTGTTGAGCATAACCTTACCATGTTTGAAAATAGATCATGGTCTGCTTAAGATAATTTGAAATCCTTCTTGATAAGGTGTTTTGCAATCTCACACATTGATTAACATACTCCTTGAACAGAAGAGATTCTTCTTTATCCTTAGTTGTGTTGATCCGATCATAGAACTTTTGTCTTCATAGTCATCTTCACTAAGTGAAGTCTTCATCATGAAAGTAATTGTGTATGGCCAAAACACATTACTTACATCCAGATCAGAACCTGCCCATTCTAATCCACATTATGTCCAAACTGCCACTCTTAGACTATAATGTTGCTTTTTCAAACTTCTATATATTCCCAGTCCTTCTACTAGGGAATATGAACTTTGTGACGTTGATACCTAAGACACTAGTTCATCTGAACTCAAACAAACTCTTGACAATCCATAGAGATAACACATCTCTATAGAGGACTTGGAACACAGGAAACGAATTGTGTTCACGACTCGAAACATGACTCTTTATTCTTTACCAAACAGATGTAAAGAATGACCTCAGACTTAACAATGCCTGAACACTACCCTTAAACCCTATGATTGACTCAATTAGACAATCATAACCTAGACTCTAGACACTTCTCATATTCGAAAGAAGAACATGAGGGACTCAAACAAGACTCAAACAAAATGAAAAGACTCTATAATCTTGAGCAATTTAAACAACATACCTGGACTTCACCCAAAGTCTTTATCAAGAAATGTTATTTGAGAATAAACTGCACCAGGTGGACTTGTGCATAGGTTGGATCATGCACTTATATCAGAACAAGTGATATACACCATCAATCCATGTCATCAGATGATAATGCAAAGAATATTCTTTGCTGATCTTTGAGAATACACATGACTTGAGTTATGTTATGAGGATTTTGTGTGACTTTGTTCTTCTTTCTTCAAGATTAGTCTTTGAAAGACTTTTCAAATGAAAAGAAGTAGAAAAACATTGTCTTTGCTGATTTTCATACTCTTTTACTCCCCCTGAGATATACAAATTTAAGACATCTTTGATGTTCATCCTTGAAGTTCCCTTCATTTGGAATTTGCCACAGATTCCAAGCTTTGGAAACCTTAGTTTGCTTGCTACACAAGATCCAGATTGCCACATTCTGTAACTTGGAATAGAAGAAACTGTGATTGTATAACTATAAATTGATCTTCAATAACATGTCTGAGTTGTTTTATACATACTTTGTAAATATCCAGCTCCCATCAAGATATTTAACAGAATCAGTATCCCACATCAGAGACTCTTGCCTTCTTCTTTGATGTGCGAATATAATTGAGAACTCATGGTTGTAAGAACTTTTTCTCAGCATCCAGGTTCTAAACCTAATAAGTACTAAGTCTCCCGTCAAAGTACTTACCAGCTTTCCAGTTAGAATTTGCTACTCACACTAGGTCATTCTGACTGATTACCTCTTCATGTTTATACTTTCTGTTCTTGGCAAATACATAAAATAATTGAAGATCTTGAGATGTTATAACATCAGATGTGACATCATCCTTCATGGTTCTTGGTTAACATCTTTAATGTCAAATTGACAATGCTCAGGTTAGTACCAGAATAATCCAATAGTCAGCAATATCCAGACACATCAAGGGATAAAATAGCCAGCATCTCAATAAACTTTTCTTCAGACTTTAACTCTGACTTTGAGATGAAGGATGCCATGATCTGTGCCTATAGAGGATATTCCCTCAGCTAGGTTTCTAGAATAGACTTAGTCATAACATAACACTAACTTAGTCAGATCCAACTGAATTCCTTGATTTAAAATCATACTACCCTTTCTGGATAACAACTAGGGAAGTACACATTCTTAACCATATTTCACTGTGATTGAGACACAATATTCAGCTCCAACAACTGCTCTATGGTTATGAATACTTATCTGGTTTCGTTGATCAGAGGAAACTTACAAATATAGGCTCTTCAAATGTACAACATAAAGGATTAGAAAGGAATACCTTTATGAGTTTTTCTTAGTGGTACTAAGCACATGTTAATCATTTCCTAATTAACTTAGCAGATGTCTCCTCTTCCAGACCAGGAGTAGGTTCCAAACCAATGTTCTCACACTACACTAGTTTAGCACCAGATCATCTGTTCTTCAGCTGGTAGCTGCATACCAGTTCTTAATATCCCAACATCAGATAGGACATCTGTTCCTCCTTCTAGGAACACTCAACCTTGAAGATTTCAAGGTACACACTTGCAGATAATTATGAGTATCATTGATCAGGTGATATTCATCATCTCTAATAAACCATGCCATTATGAGTGGACTTGAGAGATTACTCAAGTATCTTTGACACTTTAATTATAGCTGTCAATACCTGCCATACATTCTGTTGAACCTTCATAACCCTAGGGTTTTTCAGAGACTATGCAGCGGAAAAATAGTCATATATCAACAGAATTCACACAATGCTTACTTTAAGTGTTAGTAGTAAGCATGACAACTACAGATTGATTGTTAATCAACCTTGCACAATGCTTGCTTCTGCACCAAGCAACTGATTAAACCAAAATCCTGACTTGATGAACTCACATACAACAGAGGTTACCTTATCATTATCTTCACTCCCGCATGAAGGTTTTGATGAGCTTCTTCTCTGTTCATAGACACTAGTTGAATTTGTATTTAAATTCAAGTTCTTCACTCCCGCATGAAGTCCTTGGACTTAGCACTCTTTATTCCAGCATCACAGCTCTTAGGTCAGGTTGGTCTAATCATATAGGTCCATCCTCCACTTCAAGGGACCATACAATATGAACATCATTTGTTCAAACACTCTTCTGCTTTTACCACAACCAGAATTTATCCCTTACGAATCTCATCCAGAAACAGACAGGATGCCTGCTCTGATACCAATTGAAAATTCTAGTATGACAGACTCGGATGTTAATCCTGATGTCAAGACATCTGATCTGTTATTAATGTAGCACCAGCAGAATACAAGGATCCCTCATTATTTGAGTACTCTTAGGAAAGAGTCAATGAGACCTGGGATCACATATGTTCAGCATACATAACCAGATTATAATTTTTACATGGTTCTGTACAGGATCAGGTAACACTTCTGAACCTGATGCTATAGACAAAGTCATAACATTCATAACTGAACAAACAATGCGGAAGATAAATAACACAGTTAATTGTTAACCCAGTTCGGTTCTAACAAACCTACTCTGGGGGCTACCAAGACAGGAAGAAGATTCCACTATCAGTAGTACTATTTCATATAAATAACCTCTGGTTTACAGATAAACAACCTCTAGTTTACCTAGTCACTACCCAATGCAATCTCTATCTCAGAAATCCATCCAAGATAAGAAAACCTCTGCTCACTCCCTGGTGATACCTAACTGTTACAACCTTGCAACAACTATTTACACAATTAACAATGAACACATACTTGATCTGCTTCACAGCTTCAATCAAGCTTACAATACTAAACTCTTACCTACAGGTTTCGAGTGAGGACAAATCACTTCTCTAACCTACAGGTTTCGAGAAGGACAAATCAGTAACCTTCCCACAAACCGGGAGGTTCACCTACACGGCTAACCCTAATGGTTACATCTTTCTAAGTGCTGGTTAGCTTACTAAACTAGGTTACAATGTTTCCTATTTCTAAGCACTCTGGCTGTTACAAATATGCAGAAAATATTCTGCTACAAATTAGGTCTTTTAATCCTGAGTTTCCTAAATTAGAAACTGCGGAATCCAATCTTCCGATCTGATTCTTCTGAATCTTCAATCTTCTGATCTGATTCTTCAATTATTCTTTTGACCTGTAAATGTGCACCACATAGGATTACATAATATTCACATAGAATATTCTGTATTTGTTAAGTACAAATATAATCCTCCTTCCAGTTCTGCAGGCGCGATGTCATGACATTCCTTCTAACATCTTGCTTGTACCTGTTTTGTTCTTTATAAACTTGCAAGATTCACATTTTGACCATTTGCTGCTATTATATGTTTTAGCCAAACATTAGACAATAATACAGGACAGACAGAGCATCAACATGTTGCGTTGTCGTTGCAGTAGCAGCTTCGACAGTAATGGCTTTATCATTCCCAGGCGTGGTTTCTTGTTCACCCATTTCTTCATCTTGAATGAAGTATTGATCAACGGTGTCGATAGATGGGTCATCATCCTCAGTATAATCCGTGTGGAACTTGGTTCGTGTAGGAGGATTGCTGGGAGTTTGTTCAAAATCTTTTTCTCCCTCTAGATGGGCCTCGTCAGTTGACTTCAAGTTTTTTCTACCATCTTCTCCAGGAGAGGAAGTATCTTGATCATTTTGAGCCTCAATTGGCTCAGGCTGTTGGACTCTAGTCGAAGATCCTTTGTTTTGGACAATGTTGGTTGGAGGCGGAAGGCCCACTCTGGTTGTCAGTCGAAACCTGAGGAGCAGCAATTTGTTCCTGAAATTAAGAATGTTAAGATAGAGAAGATGTTTTCTCTAAGAGGGAAAGTAGTAACAAAGCTTTATCTGTTGAGTCTGAGGGTTAGAAGCATTACTCCCAATATGCTCTAGAGCTACGTCCCCAAAAGCTTGAGGTTGAAGTTCTAGGGGAAAAGGGGGGGATAATCTTGAGTTGGATGCCTGGGATATTGGTGTTTTGATAAGAGGCAACAGTTGCCTTATTCTTCTTCTTTTCTTTTCTAAAGGTCTAGGGGAGGCCTCGTCCTCATCTTCGATAACTGTGACGTTGCTAGAGGAGACTTTTCTTTTACTTGGCGTTAATGGAGGTTTACCATCACCCTGAAAAGAAGACAGGTAAGTATTTAAAAAGAAAAGGGAGAGAGACAAAGAGATCATATAATCGACTACCTTCGAACCCCTTGTTGTTTTCGAGGAAACTTCTTTAGTCGGAATTCCTTGACTTGAAGAGGAAGTGGGTTTAGAAGTAGTGCTTGAAGCGGTTTTCACCAAGAGTTTATCCTTCTTCACTACTTTTCTTTCAACAGCTGAAAAGAATGTGGGTTAGTCGAAACATAATATGTTAAAAATCAGTAAAGGTTGTAAGGTTGTAAAACCAAGAAATCCAAACATTCCACACCTTGACCTATCAGAGAGGTTATTCTCACTGCATCTATGTCTAAATGGAGAAAGCCTTTGAAACTCTCTAAGGTATGTTTGGTCGCAACCACTCTTTTAGCAGGTTTTTTACTATCATTTTTCAAATCATTAAAGATAATCCCATACACGAACCAATATGGGTGTTGCACCCCAAAATTTGCCCTCTTTTATTTGAGCTATAAGTTATAAAAGACGTTTATTTTGTCGTTCAAAAAGGGAAGAAAAATAATAAAGAGTTTTCATGGTTTTAAGGAGATACGGTATGAAATGTGGTGTATATAGTGAAAATACGAGAAAATTCATAAGTCTTATTCGTAAGGTATTATGAGCTTGATTCCCACGTGGCCGAGACTGTTTTGACGTTCTCTACAACTTTCGTGATTGGCTCAGAAACCAATTCCATGAGGAAGGTTGTCGAATTTGCAAATTACTGGAGCGTTCGTAGTGAAAAATGGTGCTGAATGTAGGTTTTCGGGCCTTAGAAAATTCATATGTAATGATCCGTCCAGCGGATTCGTTCGAAATTTTAATTGGAGCTCCATGCCATTATTATCAAGATTTCATATGTTCGGGATGTCGACCAATTATGCACTGAAAATTCCCAGCATTTTGAAGAACGTCGTATTTTTTTGGTGAAAAGTGTATTTTCGGGTATGTCGCGACAAGTTTGAAAATTCATAACTTCTTCGATTTTTATCGTATGAGGTCCATTCCGGCGGCATTCTCTTAGAAACTTCGTTATCTTCGATTATTCGTCACACATTCTTGTTCAGATTTCGAGCCAAGGATGGAGTTTTATCGAGTTCTTTGAGCGGTACGCACAAAATTCTGCACAGTCGCGCCAGATGAATAAGCGTTTCTCGTCATTCAAACGCGCATAATTTCCTCATCGCTTATCAGATTGAGACGATTCTCGCGGCTACGATCCAAAAATTTAGTCATCTTCGAGTTGACATTGGTCCTGCTTTCCAATTTTCCCCCGATTCGCACTTCCTCGAAAACGAGCCAAAAAGAGATAATTAAGGGCGTTTTGGACATTTCACCACTCACACTATATAAACATTTTCCCTCTATTTTCTCTCATAACTTCACTTCACCCAAAATAGTCAAAAATACTTTCTCTCAATTTTCTCTCAATTCTCTCAAATCAAAACCACAAATTCTATAAAACATTCATCAATCTTCATGAACATTCATTGATCTTCATCAAATTCAAGAACAACATGGATTGAAGATCAAGATCTCGAGTTTGAATTCTCATCCTCTCCTACACATCTCGCGCGCCTCTCTCTCCTCTCCCTTAGGATTCGCGTTTCGACTTCGCTTCGTGTTCGCGTTCGTGTCGTGTTCGTGTTCGCACTTCGGTTTAGATCTTCGTTCTATAAGCTTTCGGATCTTGAATTAAGTGCTTAATTATTGATCATTTTGTGAATTCAAATCGAGATTCATGTTTTGTTCTTGATTAATGTTGATTGATCGGTGAATTTGCATATTGTTAATCGAATTGGCGGTGATCTAATGATTATTGTATATAATTGATGATTGTTGATGATGAATTGTGACATTCTAGCCTTGGATCTATGAATTGTTGGTGATTTTGTGTGCTTAATTGTTAAAATCCATGTATGTGACTTGTGGTGCACTCGAGGTGTTTGTACAAATGCATGTGGTAAACTTTTGCTTGATAATTACCTTGCTTGATGCTTAGGTCGTGACTTGAATATGTTTGGTAGCTTGATCACTTGTGCATGTGTTGATTCTTATTTCCTTTGTTGCATTGATGTAATCATTGGTGATGATATTTCACCGTGGAATTGGATGACGCGTCGCACTTGGCATAATTGTTGGTATTCGGTTTATTTGACTTGCGGATTTGTAGCTCTCATTCTACAAGATGTTACATGGTGCTTAATTTTGAAATCGATGCATGCTTGGCTTTATTGATTTGGTGCTCAATTCTTGTTCGCTTGTCGCTTATAATGTGCTTCGCGTCGATGTTTGCTTTGAATGTTCCCATGTGCTTACTATTGCTAAATGCTTTGAATTTGTGACTTGTTTTCACATATGTTTCATTGTGCATTGCATACATTTTGATGGCTCTTCATGGCATGTTTGAATTGGCATTGGTTTAGATTGAGTGGGAGTGGTTCCCAAGCTTTTAAAAATGATAAAAATTGGTTTTCATACAGGGGAACCCGGTTCCCATAGTGGAGGAACCGGTTCCCCCTCAACCTAAGTCAATTTGAGAGTTGGCAGCGTGTTTTGGAACCCGGTTCCCAGTTTGGGGAAACCGGTTCCTGGTTGTTTGGTTTGCGTTTGGGGCCTGGCAGAGGGGTCTAGAACTCGGTTCCTAGCTTGGGGGAACCGGTTCTTGCTTTTTCCCTTTGGTTCATGATTTGGGCAGAATGCCTTGGAACCCGGTTCCCAGTCTGGGGGAACCGATTCCTGTGTGTGCTTTGTGCTTGGAACACGGGTTCCCATATAGGGGAACCGGTTCCCTTGCTTGTTTTGTCTCTTTTCTTTCCTAACTTCAATCTTTCATAACTTTTTACTCGTAGCTCCGTTTTGCATGTTCTTTATATCGTTGGAAAGCTTATAAGATGTACTATCTAGTTAGATGCTTGGTTTTCATTAATTTGTAGATCATTTATGATTGATTTCTCCTTGATGTTTTGTCATTCATTCCATGTGTACATTACTTGTCCATTTCTTTTTTGGTTTATAGTAATAACGCAATTCCAATTGTGATGTTTATTATCTCTAACTTGTGTGCTAGTGTGAAAGGCATTTGGATAGTTACCGATCGACGCTCATTACTTGAGTGTTCCGCTTTATTTGCGGGTTACAATCGCATTCACTCGTGTTGTGTTCTCACCTTGGAGACACGTTTCTTTTGCTTTATATCTGTATGCTTGGATTACTTGTTCCTCTTGCAGGTGTAGTGTGATTATGCTCGACGCATACGTTGACCCTTGTTTGCTTACGTGGCTAATCGGTGTGATGACTATTTGCTATTGCCTTTGCTAGCTCGCTCGCGGGATCCCTAGTTTTCTTTCTCTCTTCGCTGCAGTTTACGGATCATAATCCGTTCGGTATTGATCCCGTTTCATTTTATCTTTCTCGCACTCTATTGCTTGGTGCATCATCCTTTAACATGAGAAGTAGGACTTAGGCATTCATCTGGCCAAGCCCTCGAAAGAGGCTCTGTTTTTGTTGGTGTGTTTATATTTGTGCTTTGCGGCAGAGAGTCACGGTGTAATAAGACCTTTAAAGGCACTCTGTTAAGCCCTCATGGAAGGCATGCGGAAAGGGTTAGCAATCAACCCCCGCCTAGTCTCATCGAGTTCATTCGATAAGCGCACGCTACGCGTTGCTTGCTTCTGAACCAGCACAAGATTTTGTTATCGAGTATGTCAGGTAAAGGGTTCATGTAATCGGACCCCCGCATTTCCTATAGCTCACGTTGATCGACGTTGACGCTCGGTGTACGCACGCACCGTTTTCCTTTCAGATCCGTGACAGCTTGGTTGCTGAGAGGGACTCGCTCCTCTTGTCCATGGCCCGATCATTTTCGTGAGGTCTAATGCTTGGTAGACTCGGGTGATCCGCTCCCCTTGGCTATGGCGGAACCGCTTTTCTACTACTCGGCCTGCGCCAGTGGTTTTGTTTGCTTTACGAGCGGAGCTTGTTTGTGTGATATTCTTGTTTGCTTTTCGCTTTTATCTGTAGGTTGCTAGCTTAGTTTAGACTTGTATCCTTTGTATGATAACATAGGTAGCAAGCTTTCACCCTTAGCTTAGGTTTTCCTCATGCATTCTTTAAAACACAAACCACACTCTTTGATTTTCTTTTCTTAAGAGCTTGTTATTTCCGCTCCATTCCCAAGCGTAAGACTCCAAAGGTCGAGCAGCGGAGTGCGAATGTAACTCGTTCACCTAAAAAACACAAAACAAACAGAAGTTAGTTAGCCGAGCTACGGAACCTCTGATTCCTCAAAAAGGATATGTAGGCAGCAGGGTAGGCCCCGTGCGAGTATAACTCTTTATTTTCCCCTACATTTTGCATGCATTTTAGTTCAGATTAGGCATAGATTTGTTACACACCCATAGATTTAGACACAAGCGTGGATAACATCGAGTACGACAAAACCCTAAACCCCCAAGGGTTGGCCTAGCGGTGGAGGCTTGGGTCTTGAGAGTGTGCTCCTCTCAAGGTCCTGAGTTCGAATCCGCTAGGTGCTATCAATCCTTGTATTGGGCCAGTCCATACGGAACTTTGTTTTGGCTTTAAACGGGGCCCCCGCTAGTGGACGGTGGGATTGGTCCCTCTTGGATTAGTCGGTCGCAAGGCCGGATACCAAGATTTCCAAAAAAAAAACTTCGAGTACGATGGGCGCGTGGGGTGATAATACCTTCCCCTCGCGTAACCGACTCCCTTACCTTTTTTCTCTGGTCGTGAGACCGTTGTTTTATTTTGTGGTTTGCTGGCATTCCCTTCCTTTTCAGGATAAATATGTTAGTGGCGACTCTGTTAATTTTTGCGGGTAGCGACAGCTGGCGACTCTGCTGGGGACGTCTCGACCTATTGCGGGTCCGGACCTAGCGAGTCGATCCTAGCGCTTGTGTGTTTATCTTTGGGTGTTTTATTGCTATGCATATTTTCCTGTTTGCATTGCATTCTATCTGCGCTTTTACTTTTCTGCATCGTATTCTGGACTGTCTGGATTTCTATCTGTGGGTGGGTGTTTCAAGAGGTAAAAGACCCAATACACAGGTCATGAGTCATACCTTAGGAACTAGGATTAGAGTGGCCGTGACGGACAGAAGGCGTATGCCTGTTTGATCTGATCACGTATCCACGGGCAGAGCTTGGTGGAATGAGGCAATATCGTATGATAACGCCTACATTCGATCCTCTGTTGGCTTTTCGATCTACCCTGGCCTAGATTTACCTGTGAGTGGGGCGGGAATCAATCATTGCTTAACAGGTACATTGACGGTGACTTCGGTTCTTGTTCAAGGGTTATCGTTGTTCTTGTTCGAGGGTTACCATAGTTCTTGTTCGAGTGGGTTTGTTTCTTTGATGGTGACTATGGTTCTGATTCTATTGATTATAGCCTGTGATCTACGGGGTGTTCCGAATTGGTGCCGAACCTTTGAACCTGGGTCATGCAACTTTGAGGAAATCCAGACATGTCCGGTGGGAGACATCCAAAGTCCCACCACCTTGCATCATTGTATATTTACTTTTCCAAAAAAATGATGCAAAAAATAATAATAATAACAAGCATTTGCATGTCATGTCTTTCAGGGCCATTCAAGAGTTCATTCAAGCTAAAAGATGGACATCTCCGCCAATACCGTCAAAGAACGCACAAGACACACCAGTACTTACAAGAGTCCGGTTATTGATGTTTCTGGGTTGATAAGTTTGAGTTCTCATCTGAAAGGGGAGGTTCTACGTGATTTTAATCGTGATTATGGCAATTTGCTTTCTATCTTCAACACATCTTTTGATCTGATGGCCTTGATCACTCTGTTTCAGTTATACGACCCACAGTTGAGGTGTTTCACATTCCAAGACTATCAACTAGTTCCAACACTTGAGGAATCTCTTACATCCTCAACATTCGAATTACTGATGATGTGCCTTTTGTTCGAGTTCCCAAGGTTGTGAGGCTTGAAAAGATAGCTGAAGCTCTTCATATGGGTATAAAGGAGGTGGAAAGAAATTGGAAATCATCTGGTGCTATTCTTGATTTCTATCTTTGTTTTCTGATTAGTAAGGTTGAGGAGGCGGCTAAGAAAGAGCGTTGGATTGATTTTGGTCGGTTTCTTGCTATTATGATTTACGGCATTGTATTGTTTCCATCAGTGGAGAACTTTGTGAGTTTGTCGGCTATTTGTGTCTTCATGAACAAAAACCTCGTGCCAACATTGCTTGCGGACACCTATTTTATAGTCCACTCTAGAAATTTGAAGGGAGGATATGTTGTTGGTTCTTGTCTTCCGTTGTTGTATCAATGGTTCATGTTGCATTTGCCAATGAAAGGACCATTTGTGCTCAGGAAAGGTTCTTTCCAGTGGTTGGACATGCTTGTTAACCTCACTTCTTATGACATTAGGTGGAACTATTGTGTGGGGGAGGTTTGGAACATCAGTAGTAGTTGCGGTCAATATTCCAATGTTCCTCTCATGGGAACCAGAGGTTGTATTAGTTACAATCCCACGCTCGCCTACCGCCAATTGGGATATGCAATGGAAGGGTCTCGGAAAGATGTAGAAGCATTTGAATCAGTGTACTTTGACGATGGTAAAGATCCTGTGGAGCTAGAGAAGATAACGTTTGCTTGGACTAGAGTTCACAAGAGAGATCAAACTACTCTAAGCAAGAAGGTTCCTATTGCTATGGGTCCTTATATGGATTGGGTCAAGGCGCGAGCCAAAGATTTGTTGTTGCAATTTGCGAGGTCGGATCCCTTGTATGAACAACCTCCGGTCATCTTGTCTGGTACAGTTGCTGCCGAGCTCTACACTTAAGCCAAGGCGGACAACATCAAACTTCAAGCGAAGGATAGAGAGGTTGATTTGGAGAATTATTTCCGAGATCAAGAAAAGGTAGAGTTATCTCGTAAGCTCAAGCAAGCGCAAGGTGAAGGCTCAAGCATGGCACGTGCTCAAAGGCGCTCTCATGACTTAATGGAGGAAAGCTTGTACCAAAAGCAACAAGAATGTTTGAAGTTGCAAAGGTCCAAAAGTAATAGCAAGAGAAAGGTTCGGGATTTAGAAAAACAGTTAGCGGAAGAAAAGGCCAAGTCAGCTCGACTTGAGGAAGAGCTTGCAAGACTCCGAGCCCAACAGAGATGACTATGTTGTAGCTGTTCGGCTTGATCCGATTGAGTATATCTGAGTTGTTGTTATTTTGATTTATCGGCCACCTCCAGGATTGTTGGAAGGGGTTGTATTTTGCTATATTAAACCTCATGTGGATGTTGGTGAAGCATTTGCTTTGTTGCTAGGTTACACACCATTAATTTGTATGAACTCTTTGATTTGCTCATGTTGAATGAAATACAATTCAGGGTTTCTCCGGATATCTTGTTGCACTATTCTTATTATCTGATGGTATTCTGTATCTTGTTGATGTGTCCTATCTGAAAGTGAGATGAACTCTTGGATACCTGAAAACTGACACACATTTCATGCATGTCATACCATATATCATACATTTTCATGCATTTGCAGGTTTGTAGATCATCTCTCTTATATCTTGCTCTTTTATTATCAGAAGGCTTTCGACAACGACAATTCATTCATATCTGACTCGAAGCAACCAACGAAGACAGATGAAGCAGATACAAGAGAAGATGGCTGAGATGCGGGCTCAGTTAACAGAGCAGATGAATGCACAGATGACGCAGTTTATGGAGGCGTTGGCTAACGTTACCAGGGGTCAGAGGAATTGCGAGTTCTCGTCGAGAATTCCAGGAGGATTGAAAATGAAGGATTACAACACAGTTTGTACGATGACGTGTCGGGCCGGATTGATGATCATCATGATGAGAATGAGTTCAGGCGTCCTGCTTATGTGCCTTATAATCCTTTCAACCAGAATCAGGGATTCCCTCCACCACCTCTGTCTCGTCTTTTGAGAGGAAATCAGAATCTTGGTAATCAGGACCTCGAATTTGATGATGTGGATCAGCTTTCTAGGCATGGTGCGGAGGGTGCACACGGTGAGGTTGAGAAGTTTCGTCTGATTGAGGAGTGTATGAGGGCTGTTGAAGGAAAATGAGTGCTGGGCATGGATATTAATGACTTGGGGTTGGTTCCTGGTGTGAGGATTCCACCGAAATTCAAAGTGCCATCCTTTGACAAGTACAACGGAGCGACTTGCCCTATGACTCGTGTTAAGGCGTATTATCGGAAAATGTCAGTATACTCTGAAGATGAGGGATTTTTAATGCACTTCTTCCAAAATAGCTTGGCTGGAGCTTCTTTGGAGTGGTATGTACAACTTGAGCGAACTCATATCCATTCATGGAGATATCTTGTCAAGGATTTCATTAAGCACTATTAGTACAATATTGACATGGCACCCAACAGGACTCAGCTGCAGAGTTTGGTTCAGGGATCCAAAGAATCTTTCAAGGAGTACGCTCAGAAGTGGCGTGAACTAGCTTCGAGAGTTCAACCGCCAACGACTGAGTGTGAGATGATTGATATGTTCACGAGTACTCTGTCAGGACATTACTATCTGGCTTGTAGTACGTCTGCAAATTTTGCCGAAATGGTTAGGTGTGGTGAACGTGTGGAGATGGGTTTGAAAATGGGAAAAATTCAGATAGGCATGTCTTCGGGTGCTGCTAGTGGCAAGAGATAGTTAGAGGGTTATGCCAGAAAGAAGGAAGGAAATGCTGATGCTGTGTATGGAAAGGGAAGCCAAGGAAGAAGTAATTCTCAGGTGAATGGTGTTACTATTCTTATGCCTCAACAACAGCAGCAGCAAGGGCAACGTCCTCAATATCAGAACAATCGATTCCCTCCGAGGACCAGGACTAACAGACACTTTGATCTGATTCCTATGACAAATGCTCAGTTGTTGCAGCATTTGCTCAGTATCGAGAAAATCACTTTGAGGGACGCTCCAAATGCTCCGGACAGACAATCTCCAAGCTATAATGCGAATGCCCGTTCTGCATTCCACTCTGGTGGTGTTGGGCATGATACTGAGAAATGCATTGCTCTGAAAAATAAGGTTTAGGATTTGTTGGATCAGAAGGTTATTCAATTCACTCCGGCGCCCAACATTGTCAATAATCCGATGCCAACTCACGGAGGCTCGGGTGTGAATGCTATTGAGATTGAAGCAATGAATGTGGTACCTGATGTGAGTCGGTTGACATTTCCATTCCTATCTGTGAAGCAACATCTGATTAACAATGGTATAATACCGGATTGTGGCATTGATTGTATGAATTGTAAGAGCCAATACGAGGGTTGCGATGAACTAAAGGTCATGGTTCAGAGATTGATGGATGAAGGTCCTCTCCAGTTCTATAGAAAGAGGGGAAACGTGAGGGTTGCAAGTGATGAGGTAGTGGTAATTGACATTCCATATGAACCCGTGGCTCCTATCAGTATTCAGGTTCCTGTTCAGATACCTATCGTCATTCCCTATGCAGAGCAACCAGCGGCATTGATGATTATTGTTCCTGGGCCGATTCCATATGAGAGTGAGAAGGCCTTTCCTTGGCATTATGGCTCAGACTTGTATTACTATGGTACCAAAAAGGAAGAGGGCCGTCTAAAGAGAAATTTGTTGAGGCCGCAGTTGCAAATGCCGATAATTTTGTCGGTACTGGTAGAATCACTCGCAGTGGAAGGGTGTTCTCTCCCCAGCCCGTACAAAACAATGCAGATGCTTTGGCTAGGTCCAAAGGCAAACAAGAGGTGACTGATGACCAGGACTCTCCAATTCAGAATGGGGCATCCAATAATGCCGTATCTTCCAAGGATTTGGAGGAATTATTGAGAATCATCAAGAAGTCTGATTACGAAGTGGTTGAGCAGCTGGGTCAGACCCAATCAAAGATTTCCATCTTGCAATTGTTGATGTGTTCGGAGGGTCATAGAGACGCTCTCTTGAGAATTCTGAATGGTGCCTACGTGCCGCATGAGATATTTGTGAATCAGTTAGAGGCGATGGCCAATAATATTTTAGCTGGAAATGGTTTGGGGTTTACTGATTGTGATCTTCCTCTTGAGGGGAGAAACCACAACAAGGCGTTTCACATTTCGATGGAGTGTAAGGGGACGACTTTGTCCCGTGTTTTGGTTGATACAGGTTCTCCCTTGAATGTGCTTCCCAAATCGGCCCTTATGAGAATTGACTATGCTGGTGTTGAGTTGAGTCACAGTGAGTTGGTGGTACGTGCTTTCGATGGTTCAAGGAGGTTTGTGTTCAGAGAAGTAGATCTGCCAATCCAAGTTGGTCCTTGGGTCTTCACCACGACCTTTTACGTGATGGATATTCAACCTGCTTATTGTTGTCTGTTGGGAAGACCCTGGATTCACAAGGCTGGCGCTGTGACATCCACTCTCCACTAGAAGTTGAAGTATCCAGTTGATGGTAAACTGGTGACAGTTTGTGGTGAGGAGGATTACATCGTGAGTCACTTTTCTTCTTTCCGATATGTGGAGATCAAAGGTGAAATACATGAGACGCCGTTCCAAGTGTTCGAGGCTGTAAATGCTGTGAGAACTCCTCTTTATGAGATAACGAAGCCATAAACGGTTATGTCTTCCCTAAAAGACGCACAGGTTATTGTTGAGACTGGAAAGGTGGAAGGATGGGGCAAGTAATTGATGTGTGCCCCAAATTCGACAAGAATGGTCTTGGTTTCAGACATGGAAAGCAGAATGCATCGCTTAAGCCTGATATCCTCAGTCCGATCAAGGTTGTGAGTGATGGGGTGATTCAGAACGGTCAGGTTAATGCCATTGTCATTGGCGAGGAGGTGGATAGAGACTTTGAATTTGATGGTTGGATTCATCCAAGTATTCCAAGAGAGATGCTTTGCAACTAGACAATCGAAGATGTCATCCAAGTCACACCGGCTCAGGAGTAAATTTTTTGTTTTTACTTTTCTTATCATGCAATAATTCCTACGCTCTGCCCAAGGCGTAGTGAATCATTTTCAAAGTTAATCATGAAATAAAAGGATGTTTTTGCATTCAAATGTTTTGCTCTTTGTCTTTCTTTTTTAACTTTTTCCTTCAAATGGCAATGTTTTGGCACACACTTGCACATAGCTTAATAAAAATAAAACTAAAATAAAGAATCAATCATGCAGATGTTCCACCACCCCAGATTCCATTGGTAACGGTTTTGCTATCGCTCATTATGATTTGGATAATCCGATCTACCAAGCCGAGGAGGAAGCTTATGAAGATTGCGATCTCCCCGACGAGTTGGCAAGATTGTTGAAACAGGAAGAGAAAGCGATACAGCCGCATCAAGAGACAATTGAGATGGTGAATGTTGGCACTAAGGATCAGATCAGAGAAGTCAAGATAGGGGCTGCACTTGAGGATAGTGTGAAGCAGAGGCTTATTGCTATGTTGAAAGAGTATGCAGACATCTTCGCTTGGTCCTACGAAGATATGTCAGGTTAGGGGTGTTTGCGGTGCGGTTTGGGCGGTTTTTACTTAAAAAATCATCTGAACCGCAAGAGAAAAAAGTGTGCGGTTTGGTTTGGTTCGGTTGGCTTTTAGAAATAAAACCGAACCAAACCAAACCAAACTAATGCGGTTTGGATTGGTTCGGTTGGTTCGGTTTTTTTACAAAAATTTATTGAGCCATACATATACATATAGATGACAACATAATTTTGTACTTAGTCATTTCTGCGTTATCAATTAACAACGAAATTCATCATATTTGGATAACAACTCTCGATTTAATATACAAAAATAAGATTAGATAAAAGTGGAATAAAAAACATAAAATAGTAGCATAAAACAATATCAAAAACATTATAATAAAATAGAAAAAAATGAAAGATTAAAGAAGATGAAAAAGAAAGAGCAGAAGAGAGAAGAGATTATATAAGAAGAGGAACATTAAAAACGTAATTGGGAGACAACAGTATAATAAAAATAATAAGATAAAAAAAGAAAGAACTTAAGAGATGAAAGTCTAGAAAAGAAGAGGTGATATGTACCTCGAAAAGAAGATGAGAAGAAGGCGTAATATCTCTAGGAGAGATTTGAGAAGACTTAAACTGAAACCTTAAGTGTGGGGAAGAGAAAATCATTTTTAATCATAAAGGTAAGGCATAATATGTTTGAGTTTGGGTTGGATATAGGTAAAGTGAAGTTTGGGGGTTGTAACATAATGTGGTTTGGTTTGGTTGGGTTCGGTTTGTAAAATTCAAACCGCAAACCGAACCAAACCGCGCGGTTTGTTAAAAAATGGTCCAAACACATCCGAACCAAATGCGGTTTTTTGCAGTTTCGGTTTGGTTCGGTTTTGCGGTTTTCTATTGGGCCAGTTTGGTTTTGAACACCCCTATGCCAGGTCTTGATACAGATATTGTGGTGCACCGTCTACCTCTCAAGGAAGATAGTCCTCCTGTCAAGCAGAAGTTGTGAAGGACCCGCCCAGATATGTCTGAGAAGATTAAGAAAGAGGTTGAGAAACAGTTTGATGCTGGCTTTTTGCAAGTTGTGAACTACCCGACATGGGTTGCTAATATTGTTCCTGTACCTAAGAAGGACGGAAAGGTCAGGATGTGTGTTGATTACGGAGATCTGAATCGGGAGAGTCCGAAAGATGATTTTCCTCTTCCCCATATTGATGTGTTGGTGGATAATACTGCTCCTTTCAAGGTGTTTTCCTTCATGGATGGCTTCTCTAGTTACAATCAGATCAAGATGGCACTAGAAGACATGCAGAAAACAACGTTTATCACACAGTGGGGAACTTTCTGCTATAAAGTCATGCCTTTTGGGTTGAAAAATGAAGGGGCAACGTATCAGCGCACCATGGTGACTCTTTTTCACGACATGATTCACAAGGAGATTGAAGTATATGTCGACGACATGATTGCAAAGTCTCACATTGAAGAAGAGCACTTGGTTCACTTGCAGAAGTTATTTGAAATACTTCGGGAATTCAGACTGAGGTTGAATCCAAACAAGTGCACTTTTGGAGTGCGATCTGGAAAGTTATTGGTTTTTGTTGTTAGTGGGAAAGGTATCGAGGTTGATCCTGCAAAAATAAAATCTATACAAGAGACGCCTGAGCCGAGAACAGAAAAGGAGGTTCGTGGTTTCTTAGGGAGGTTGAACTACATTGCTAGATTCATCTCTCATCTTATAGCCACTTGTGAACCAATATTCAAATTGCTAAGAAAAGATCAGACGGCCAGGTGGAATAACGATTGTCAAAAAGCATTCAAAAAGGTGAAAGAGTATCTGCAGGAACCTCCGATACTAATGCCTCCAATTCTAAGAAGGCCTTTGATTATGTACCTCACAGTTCTTGAAAACTCAATGGGATGTGTGCTGGGTCAACATGACGAGTCTGGCCGAAAAGAGCATGCAATATACTACCTTAGCAAAAAATTTACCGACTGTGAATCCCGATACTCACTGCTCGAGAAAACTTGATGTGCTTTGGTGTGGGCTGCTCGCCGCCTGAGGTAGTATATGTTGGTTCACACCACCTTATTAATTTCCAAGATGGATCCTATCAAGTATGTCTTTGAGAATCCCGCTCTCTCTGGAAGAGTAGCCATATGGCAAATGATTTTGACTGAATATGACATCCATTATACTACCCTGAAAGCCATCAAAGGTAGTGTATTGACAGATTATCTTGCGCATCAGCCTGTTGAGGATTATGAACCAATGAAGTTTTAATTCCCCGATGAGGATGTTCTATACATCAGAGATTGTAATATTCCCGGACCAAAGGAAGGACCCGAACCAGGATCGCGATAGACGCTCGTGTTCGATGGTGCCTCTAATGCACTCGGGAACGGTGTGGGAGCTGTAGTTACTTCTCCATACGGTTTTCATATTCCGTTTACAGCCAGAATCTGTTTTTATTGTACTAATAACATGGATGAATATGAAGCCTGCATCTATGGCATTGAAGCTGCGATCGACTTGCGAATCAAGTACTTGAAAGTTTATGGGGATTCCAATCTTGTCATTAGCCAGATCAATGGAGATTAGGAAACTCGTCATTAGAATATGATTCCATACAAGGAGCATGTGATGAGACTTATTCCGTATTTTGACGAGATAACATTTGAGCATATTTCCAGAGAAGAGAACAATCTTGATGAAGCTCTCGCTACTTTGGCTTCCATGTTCAAAGTGAAATGGGCCAATGAAGCGCCTAACATCACCATCAATAGGTTGGATAAGCCAGCATTCTGATTTGAGGCTGATGTCAAATTGGATGGAAATCCATGGTATCATGATATCAAAAAGTTCCTCGAAACTCAAGAGTATCCTCTCGAAGCGTCGGTGACTGATAAGAAGTTTTTGAGAAGGTTCGCAGCTAAGTTTTACCATAACGGTGGGGTATTGTACAAGATGCATCACGACGGTGATGTTAGGCGAGTTTGGTACCCACTCAGATGCCCACTCAGATGTGTTGTGAAAGAAGAAGCTTCGAAAATCATCAAAGAAATGCACGAAGGCGAGTTTGGTACCCATTCTAGTGGGCATACGATGGCTAAGAAGATCTTGAGGGCTGG
The DNA here is from genome assembly GCF_029867415.1 of Vicia villosa. Lineage (NCBI taxonomy): Eukaryota > Viridiplantae > Streptophyta > Magnoliopsida > Fabales > Fabaceae > Vicia > Vicia villosa. The sequence goes on along the minus strand of NC_081183.1, from coordinate 66,977,714 downwards.
TTACTATTGGTCCACTATGGAAACCGATTGTCATAACCACGTCAGAATTTGTCACAAGTGCCAGATCTAAGCTGACAAAGTGCACGTGCCGCCTGTGCCTTTGAATGTCTTGACTTCTCCGTTGCCTTTCGCAATGTGTGGCATTGATATGATTAAAGAGATTAAGCCTACTGCTTCCAACGGACATCTCTTCATTTTGGTGGCAATCGATTACCTCACCAAGTGGGTTGAAGCCGCATCTTATGCGAATGTTACCAAGCAAGTGATTACTCGCTTTATCAAGCACAACATAATTTGTCGTTATAGGATTCCTGAGAAGATCATTGCTGATAATGGATCGAAACTCAATAACAAGATGATGAAGGAGCTTTGTGAGTCCTCCAAGATCAAGCATCACAACTTTTCTCCGTACCGTCCAAGATGAATGGCGTTGTCGAAGCGGCCAACAAGAACATTAAGAAGACTGTGCAGAAGATGGTAGTGACCTACCGAGATTGGCACGAGATGCTGCCTTTTGCTTTGCATGGCTACCTCACCTCTGTGCGTACATCAATTGGGGAAACTTCTTTCTCACTTGTTTACGGCATGGAAGCGGTATTGCCTGTTCAAGTTGAGATTCCTTCCCTGAGGGTTATGAAAGACGCCGAACTTGATGAGTCAGAATGGGTACAAAATTGAATGGATCATTTAATCATTGATGAGAAGCGCTTAGCAGCTATTGGTCATGGTCAGGTGTACCAAAAGAAGATGAGGAAAGCTTTTGACAAGCGGGTGCGGCCCCAAAGCTACAAGCCATGTGACCTGGTACTCAAAAGAATCATCCTTCCTCAGGGAGATCCTCGAGGCAAGTGGACTCCGACGTATGAAGGACCTTTCGTTGTGCATAAAGTATTCTCTGGCGGTGCCATGATGTTTGCAACGATGGATGGCGAGAACTTTCCACACCCTGTGAACGCAGATGTAGTCAAAAAATACTTTGCATAGACCTGATAAAAAAAAAGATAAAAAAAAGAGAAAAAAAAGAAAAAGAAAATAAAAAAAAGGAAGGTGAATCAGGCAAAAGAATGAAAAAGAAACAAATATACCCGCTAAGTCGAAAACCCGAAAGGGCGGCTTAGGCAAAAAAGGTACAAAAAGCGAACGACTACATCTTGCACGCCACCTTGGCAATCACTCTTCATACATGTATGAAATGCTTAGGGCTCCCGACCGAGGGATAAACAAGACTCTATGTTCTTGAGTTCGCATTATTGGTAGCTCAAATCCCTAAACCATTCACAAACCCCAATCGCCGTGTTTAGGGCTCCCGACCGAGGGATAAGCAAGATTTTGTGTTCTTGAGTTTTCGTCGCTAGCAGCTCAAATCCCTAGAGCATTCACAAGTCCCACTCGTGTCCACAAGCCCCAGGTGTTACCTCAACCGGTCATCAAGTCGGGCAGTGATCAATCCTAATAAGTACGGTCTTCCAAAGCAAGGAAATGAGAGCGTCAAGGTTATAAGAGTGATAGCGGGATCGGGACCAATGGATATCCGTTTCACATTGCCATTTCTCTTGTACTCAATATTGTGCAGTTACCTCTTACTAGGAATTGCTTCCTAAACATATTCGCCCTTCTTCGGGCATCCTTTTCATATCAATTAATAAAGTACTTTTTATCTCAAAAGTTGTTTTCTTTTACTGTTTTGTTTGCATAAAACGTCCTGAGTTTGTGTTAAACTTTGCATATGAAAACTGCATTGCTTTTACAATACATGATTAGAAATGATAAAATCTTTGAATTTACTTCGAAGTTTTATGTAACTAGGATGGCAGGCAAAGGTGTCATGCTATATCTGTTTATCTCGCAGGTACATCCTTTCGAGCACACCATGTCAGCACATTAGTGGATCCAACCCAGTGATTGATCCTCATTTCCCAGCTGAGTGCATTTAGACGAGGTTTTCTTTGTTCCAAGATTCTCATCTCCTCAGCAAAGCACATCTCAATGCAATCTCCGTGCTTCAGAAGCCCTATTCCCCGGTGGAATGTCTTCTCCCTAGTTGAATCATGATTGAATGGTATCTGATTCCCCAACAAGCTCTTAATGAGGTTCCTTGCCCGAATGCCTCATTTTCCCCAGTAGAGCGTTTCTCTCCCCAACAGATTGACTTGTTTCCCCCAGGAGAATTATCTTATTCCCCAGTGGAGTGATCTTAGCAAAAGGTTCTTATGCCAAGTTCCTTATCCCCAGCGGATTTCTTATCTCCTCAGCGGATCGTTATGCAGAAGTATTCATCTTCCCCACTGAGTCTTTCCTCAGTAGAGATTCACGTGCATCCTCAGCAGAATCTGTGTCCGCCAAGGATTTCCCCAGCGGAATGCATCCTGCACCAGCAAGTTGGTCACTCCCCGTCAGAGTTGTCTCCTTGACTTGCCCTTATCTCCGCATCCCCAGAGTGTCGAGAATTTGCTTCTCTAGTGAAGTTGCCAGGGTATTCCTCAAGCAGTCAACTGGGATGTTCACATCCCCAAGCAGGATTTATTCCCCAGCCAGAGCTCACATCCAGATTTGATCATCTCCAGCAAATGAAAGCCATGTTTATTCCCGAAGTCCCCAGATCGGTTGAAGATATATGTTCCTATCCTAATATCTAAATTAGTTGAAGGAATCGCCTCCGGATCTCCCCATATCTTCAGAAGGAGCTAGCCATCTGATGCCTCAGATTAGTCGGAGATATCTCCTACTGATTTATCTCATCAGAAGATGAATGTCTATTATTCCTGATATCGCCAGGTCAGTTGAAGACACTCCTATTTCCGATGTCCCCAGATCGCTCGAGGATATTTGTTCTTATCTTGGAATTTAGTTCAGTTGAAAGAACCGCCTCCGGATCTCTAAGATCTTCCGAAGGAGCCATCCCTCTGATGCCCCAGGTCAGTCAGAAATATCCACCCCCTTGACGATTCATTTTGTTCAGAAGAAGATATGTCTGCTCAGTCCTGATGTCCACAGATCAGTTGAAGACAATCTTGATTCTCTATGCCCCCAGATCGGTTGAGGAGGTTCATTTTCTTCCTGATGTCCCCAGATCAGTAGAAGGCACAATCCTGATGTTTCTGATCAGTTGGGGACTTCCACCGACCTGACGATTTATTTTCGTCGGAAGAAGACTTGCTTGCTCAGTCCTGATGTCCCCAGATCAGTTGAAAGCATTCTTTAAAATTCCGGATGCCCCCAGATCGGTTGAGGATATCCATTTCCTTCCTGATGCACCCAGATCAGTAGAAGGACACATTCTTGATGGTTCCGATTAGTTGAGGATGTCCACCCACCTGAAGATTTATTTTCTCCAGAAGAAGACATGTCTGCTCAGTCCTGATTTCCCCAGATCAGTTGAAGACATTCTTATTTCCGATATTCAGATCGGCCAAAGACGTTTGTTTCGCTGTGATACCCAGATTAACCGAAGATGTCGACCTTCTCTTGGTGCCCAGACCAATTGAAGTTTTTCCCTCAGCAATGGGGTTTCCTGGTCTTTCTTGTTGCAAGTTGGGTCAGTTAATTATCAAGAGCACAAATTTTCGAGTTCATTCTAGTATTCAATCTCCTTCCACCTCAACAGTTCGAAACTTTCGTTTCTCGCTCGTCAGGTTCAAGAAGTTTGAATAGGGGCAACTGTTGCACCCCAAAATTTGCCCTCTTTCATTTAAGCTATAAGTTATAAAAGACGTTTTTCGTCGTTCAAGAAGGGAAGAAAAATAATAAAGAGTTTTCATGGTTTTAAGGAGATACGGTGTGAAATGTGGTTTATATAGTGAAAATACGAGAAAATTCATAAGTCTTATTCGTAAGGTATTATGAGCTTGGTTCCCACGTGGACAAGACTATTTTGACGTTATCTACAACTTTTGTGATTGGCTCAGAAACCAATTCCATGAGGAAGGTTGTCGAATTTGCAAATTACTGGAGCGTTCGCAGTGAAAAATGGTGCTGAATGTAGGTTTTCGGGCCTTAGAAAATTCATATCTCATGATCCGTCCAGCGGATTTGTTCGAAATTTTAACTGGAGCTCCGTGCCATTATTATCAAGATTTCATATGTTCGGGCCGTCGACCAATTATACACTGAAAATTCCCAGCATTTTGAAGAACGTCGTATTTTTTAAGTGAAAAGTGTATTTTCGGGTATGTCGCGACAAATTTGAAAATTCATAACTTCTTTGATTTTTATTGTATGAGGTCCATTCCGGCGGCATTCTCTTGGAAACTTCATTATTTTTGATTCTTCATCACACATTCTTGTTCAGATTTCGAGCCAAGGATGGAGTTTTATCGAGTTCTTTGAGCGGTACGCACAAAATTCTGCACAGTCGTGCCAGATGAATCGGCGTTTCTCGTCATTCAAAAGCGCGTAATTTCCTCACCGCTTATCGGATTGAGACGATTCTCACGGCTAAGATCCACAAATTTAGTCATCCTTGAGTTGACATTGGTCCTACTTTCCAATTTTGCACCGATTCGCACTTCCTCAAAAACGAGCCAAAAAGAGATAATTAAGGGCGTTTTGGACATTTCACCACTCACACTATATAAACATTTTCCCTATATTTTCTCTCATAACTCCACTTCACCCAAAATAGTCAAAAACACTTCCTATCAATTCTCTCAATTCTCTCAATTCTCTCAAATCAGAACCACAAATTCTATAAAACTTTCATCAATCTTCATGAACATTCATTGATCTTCATCAAATTCAAGAACAACATGGATTGAAGATCAAGATCTCGAGTTCGAATTCTCATCCTCTCCTACACATCTCGCGCGCCTCTCTCTCTCTCTCTCCTCTCCCTTAGGATTCGCATTTCAACTTCGCTTCGTGTTCGCGTCTGTGTCGTGTTCGTGTTCGTACTTCGGTTTAGATCTTCGTTCGGTAAGCTTTCGGATCTTGAATTAAGTGCTTAATTGTTGAACATTATGTGAATTCAAATCTAGATTCTTGATTAATGTTGATTGATGATGATTGATCAGTGAATTTGCATGTTGTTAATCGAATTGGTGGTGATCTAATGATTGTTGTATATAATCGATGATTGTTGATGATGAATTGTGACATTCTAGCCTTGGATCTATGAATTGTTGGTAATTTTGTGTCCTTAATTGTTAAAATCCATGTATGTGACTTGTGGTGCACTCAAGGTGTTTGTAAAAATGCATGTGGTAAACTTTTGCTTGATAATTACCTTGCATGATGCTTAGGTCGTGACTTGAATATGTTTGGTAGCTTGATCACTTTTGCATGTGTTAATTCTTGTTGCCTTTGTTGCATTGATGTAATCATTAGTGATGATATTTGACTGTGGAATTGGATGACGCGTCGCACTTGGCATAATTGTTGGTATTCGGTTTATTTGACTTACGGATTTGTAGCTCTCATTCTACAAGATGTTACATGGTGCTTAATTTTGAAATCAATGCATGCTTGGCTTTGTTTATTTGGTTCTCAATTCTTGTTCGCCTGTCGCTTATAATGTGCTTCGCGTCGATGATTGCTTTGAATGTTCCTATGTGCTTACTATTACTAAATGTTTTGAATTTGTGCCTTGTTTTCACATATGTTTCATTGTGCATTGCATACATTTTGATGGCTCTTCATGGCATGTTTGAATTGGCATTGGTTTAGATTGAGTGGGAGTGGTTCCCAAGCTTTTAAAAATGATAAAAATTGGTTTTCATACAGGGGAACCCGGTTCCCAGAGTGGAGGAACCGGTTCCCACTCAATCTAAGCCAATTTGAGATTTGGCAGCGTCTTCTGGAACCCGGTTCCCAGTTTGGGGGAACCGGTTCCTGGTTGTTTGGTTTGCGTTTGAGGCTTGGCAGAGGGGTCTAGAACTCGGTTCCCAGCTTGGGGGAACCGGTTCCTGCTTGTTTCCTTTGGTTCGTTATTTGGGCAGAATGCCCTGGAACCTGGTTCCCAGTCTGGGGGAACCGGTTCCTGTGTGTGCTTTGTGCTTGGAACCCGGGTTCACATATAGGGGAACTGGTTCCCTTGCTTGTTTTGTCTCTTTTCTTTCCTAACTTCAATCTTTCATAACTTTTTACTCGTAGCTCCGTTTTGCATGTTCTTTATATCGTTGGAAAGCTTATGAGATGTACTATCTAGTTAGATGCTTGGTTTTCATTAATTTGTAGATCATTCATGATTGATTTATCCTTGATGTTTTGTCATTCATTCCATGTGTACATTACTTGTCCGTTTCTTTTTTGGTTTATAATAATAACGCAATTCCGATTGTGATGTCTGTTATCTCTAACTTGTGTGCTAGTGTGCAAGGCATTTGTATAGTTACCGATCGACGCTCATTACTTTAGTGTTCCGCTTTATTTGCGGGACACAATCGCATTCACTCGTGTCATGTTCTCACCTTGGAGACACGTTTCTTTTGCTTTATATTTGTATGCTTGGATTACATGTTCCTCTTGCAGATGTATTGTTATTATGCTCAACACATACATCAAACCTTGTTTACTTACGTGGCTAATCAGTATGCTGACTATTTGCTATTGCCTTTGCTAGCTCGCTCGCGGGATCCCTAGTTTTCTTTCTCTCTTCGATGCAGTTTACGGATCATAATCCGTTCGGTATTGATCCCGTTTCATTTTATCTTTCTCGCACTCTACCACTTGTTGCATCATCCTTTAACATGAGAAGTAGGACTTAGGCATTCATCTGGCCAAGCCCTCGAAAGAGGCTCTGTTTTTGTTGGTGTGTTTATATTTGTGCTTTGCGGCAGGGAGTCACAGTGTAATAAGACCTTTAAAGGCATTCCGTTAAGTCCTCATGGAAGGCATGCGGAAAGGGTTAGCAATCAACCCCCTCCTAGTCTCATCGAGTCCGTTCGGTAAGCGCGCACTACGCGTTGCTTGCTTCTGAACCATCACAAGATCTTGTTATCGAGTATGTCAGGTAAAGGGTTCATGCAATCAGACCCCTGCATTTCCTATAGCTCACGTTGATCGATGTTGATGCTCGGTGTACGCACGCATCATTTTCCTTTCAGATCCGTGACGGCTTGATTGCTGATAGGGACTCGCTCCTCTTGTCTATGGCCCGATCATTTTCGTGAGGTCTAATGTGTAACACCCCTTTTATACCCCAAAATAAATAAGCATATAATCAGAGAATAAGCATGTATATAATTCAAAAGGGCGTCACATCGACGTTTTCAAAAACTAAAAGCTTTTAAAAACCGACAGCATTTATCTATAATATACAATACACCTGGTCATTTCAAATAACACCTAAACATTTAATTACAATTCACACAGAATATGCATTCACAGCGAAAAATACTAAAATACTCATGTATTTCATAAAATGATTCATGTCCCATACCATGATCATATCTCAATAATCATCTCAACATAAAATAAATTATAATCAGAATATTTGGCTTGAAAGCCTCTCAAATAACAAGTAGCCACATAACAAGTTCTCAAGTCATAAACATAATACATAACCAAATAGAAACATGAGTTCAACACGACTAGTCTACCCAGTGTTACATGACCAGAGCATCGACTCACTACCTAATCTCCAACAAATACGGAAGAAAACTCCGGCTAGATCGCGCACGAGCTACTAAACTCCAGAACCTGCATGTCGCCAAACGAGGGCAACATTAAAACAGAAGGGTGAGAATACAAATCATTACGAAGAAAGTATAATAAGATACAATGGTTAAATCAACAATTCAAGTAATTAATCATACTATGTATAACCATGTAGATAATAATAATCGATCTATATTTCACATGTTATCAAGTATACAACAAGTATAAAGAGTATGATATTCTAATTCCAATACTATCTTTCCAATTATGCACATACTCATAATTATCACATATTCACACATTTAACCAAACATGTATCCAAACATCACCCATTTCAATTATCAAACTCATACACATATCACAATTACATCAATTCACATATTCAATTACCACATAACTCTAATGTGACTCAATGCAAGATATGTGACGCTATGCATGTGGTACCGCAATGTGAACCCAACGTTTCACTGCTTTCCGATTCAATATCTAGAATCCAAGCCACGCTTTTAATCCGGACAAGATCAAAGCCACCACGTATGTTTCCAATTAAGGATCAACGTATTCTACGTCTATTTCCATTCAAGGATCACCGTCTATTACCATGTGAACCCACAGTTTCACCGCTTCCACAATAAAGCCGACTATGCCATGAATGAATGTACAATTACCAACCAACTATGCAATTAAGATTATCTCATCAATCTTAACTTACTGCATACCAACAATAATTCAACTCTATGAATTATATATCAAATTGTACACAACATTCACAACGCATTGATATCAATCTACATAATAGAAACAATATTCAATTACGGTTCACAAAATACAATTAACACTAGTAAATCATACCATCTCATGTTAATTCATATGAGTCAACAATATATAAGAACACACTCCTACACCAAGTATCAATTCGTTAGTGTAATACGGTGAACTGACTTTATTGAAATGTGCGGACAGTAAGAGTCGCCACCGACTTTTATTTTATCCAATAAGAAAGGCTAAAAGAACAGAAAAAGACCTTTTAAAAACATTTTGAGTTCGGGGGTAAGTTATACAAAGGGAAGGTGTAAAGCACCCTTTGTATCCATGGTTATCCAAGGGCTCTTAATTGCTTAGCTCACTTTGTTTTCAAAATGTTTGAATTGTTTGAAAAGCGGGGTGTGAATAGAAAAAAGATTCGTTAAGGACTTTAGCTTGTAAATAAGTGTAGCCTTGTTTTGAATTGATTTGGAAAAGAGGTGTGAAAAGCATTTGAATTTTAGAGCAAGCAATTAGTAGCAACTACCCTAAGTTTTAAAATTCATTCTTTTAGCTTTTCAGGGTGAAAGGGTCTATCCATACCATGAGAGGGCAGGAAGTCTTTCAATTGGATGTTAAGGGTCATCGAGAGATCGTTCGCCATAAGACTGTCCCTTGCCATAAAGAGGGCAGGTAGTCTAAGGGAAGGATATAATAGTCATTTAAGGCATCATGCGAGGATACCTTAGCAATTGGGACGATCATCTTTTACCGAGGCAACTTCGAGGGACTTAGATGATTTTTATTCTTTAAGGCAACCTTGCTTTAGGTATCCTCGGAATCGAGGGACTTGACTATTTAGTACACTTGGAGGCAACAGGCAACAATTAAGGCAACAGTATAAGGCAACAAGAGGAATTACCCTAAAGTTCTGTGGGTGCAACAATCACGTGATTAAGTTCGATTATTTATCTTGTAATTAGTTATCTTAATTCTGTTTAAGGCTTGCACTCCCTAAGATTACTAACCACGCAGTTTAAAATTGCAGAAATTAAAGGCAGAAAAAAGAAAAATAAAAGTTCCACGCTATTACAATAAACACCTGCGGGGACGGGGGAATCAAAACAGAAAATAAGAAATATAAATAATTAATTTAATTATCTTTATCTTGAGCCTTGATCTTCCTCGAACCTTCGATTGACTCTGAACATCTGAGAATTAAACAGAAAACAATAGGGGTGAGTGTAGGACAGATTCATTAACTGTTGAGGCAAACCCTATTTTAATTCAAAAGGCGAAATAAAAATAAGAATAAAATGATATTTAAAATGGAAACTTAGCTTTTTTGAACTGGTACGGCGCGTGTCTGAAGGATCCTGAGGTAACCCTGAAAATTTGCACAAAGAAGGCAAAATGTTAGTGCATTAACTGATCTAACCCTAACTGATTACAAACCCTAAAAACTTACAAACCCTAATCCTGAACCTAAAAGGGTTATTTAAGAAAACTTATTGTGACCCAAAAGGTTTATAAGGCTTAAAAATACGCTAGTGGAACACCTATCTGAGGATTCTAAGGTTTATAAATGACCCGAGGTTAACAAACCTAAAAAATTAATTATCAATTCTAAAAAAATTAGTTAATTAAAAATATATACACAAATGTTAATTTTTAGAAACAATTATCTTTTAATGTTATGGGAAAAATCGAGTTTCGATTAAATAAGATAAATGGTCATATAAAAAACATTTTTAAATGAAATAAATAAGAATAAGAGAAAGAAATGAATAAATAAAAAGGTGTATATAATAAAAAAATAAAAAAATAAATGGGAACTTAGCTGGTGATTAGATGTGATACGCCTCTAGTGGTCCACCATGAGGAAGCGCCTTCAGCGTCCTTGGATCTGGAAACAGAATGATCTGAAGGCTGGAAGACGGGGATGCATCGTGAGCTTGCGTGGGGCTGAGCGCATGGGATCGTGTGAGAAACTTTGGTAAAAATTCAATCACCATGGGGTCTCGAACCGGCGCCTATGTGAATCCCAGACTTCCACGTTTGCCATCTATGTTGAGTTTGTTTGATGATAATTGTATGTAATTAATAAATAAAATATAAAACACGGTAATGGATAGGAAGTCAAATACTCAGCTTGCGTGGGGCCCAGGGGCATGGACCAACCAACCAGAATGGAGGTTTGTGTGTAGACCTCGTTGACCCACCAATGATGCGCAGAGAGAGAATTCGGTGTGCAGACCCACCAACCGTTACTTGCCATGTACCATCATCTTCTTCATTCAACCTGGTCATGGTTTACCTGCGGAAACACCTGCGGAATTTCCCAGGGACTTTCCTGCAGAATTTCCTCTATGTTTGTCATCTCCCATGGCCGCGATTTGAACCTGCAAAAATCAACAAGAAACAAAACCAAGGCAACCCAGACATGCTAATTTGGGTGCTGCGAAATCCATGGCATGATTAGTTTCCATTAAAAGATCCTGTAACCATGAAACCGAACCTTCACCATGCCTAAGCCCTAACAATGGTACTCTTGAATTCCTGCGTGAAAACTCAGAAGCGAAGACTCAAAACGTTCTTAAACATCATTAGAAACATGTGTGCATGCATAGATGCGAGTCATACTGAGTGAATGAAAAGTTTCAAAATAAAAACCTTAACATACATGGTGCAACTTTGGAGGACGGGTTCTGAGGTAGGTGCAAGCTTCGAAATTGGTTGGTAACGACTCTTGAGATCTTCAGGAGAATGAATCAATGCCTGAAACTTGTTGAAGATGGCTGGAGGAAGCAATAGCCCGTGCCCTATATTTTCTTGTATTATGGAAGCTTGGAGAATGGTTCTTGAGGCCAATTTTTCGTCCTCCTAGGGTTTGTATATGTTAGAGAATATATAGTGATGGCAATTAGGGTAGAATATTGGAACACAATCAAGCAATTGGTGAGAGGAAGATTTGATTGAAAATTGCATAAATTCTTGATATTTTTGTATCAATTTTAATCCAATCTTTCCCAACCCTCTTGTCACGAAATTTGTATCACATTTGGCCCTCTTGATTGCTTAGAATTGATTAAAAATCAAATCTTTCATTAAAACTAATTTTCCCATATTTTATAATGATTTATTTGTATTTAAATGAATTAATAATTCAAATAAACAAAATAAATATTATAAAAATAAATTCATTAGTTTAAGGATGTTCATAAATCCTATCGACACGTTTGGGAACCATGTTTTAGGCCCATTAGTCCAAAAACACAAAATTATGCAATTAGGGTTTTGCATTTTTCTTGAAAATCGACCAACTTCTGAGCCTTTCATTTCCTTCAATTTTTATCATATAAACATGTTCTAGGACTTTTTAGAAAGCTTAAAGAGTCCTCTAAAATCTCCTTTTGGTTTCATCTCAATTGAGTCCACCATGTTCATATACCACTCTTTGAGAAAAAATGACTTTTTGCGATCCTTTAGAAGGACCTGTAATGTTTTGGCTTATATCTCCCCAATGGTGCATTTTTAGCCTTGGCATGTGAGAGACAAAGTTGTAGATAATTCAATTTCCTTCAAAATGAGCTTTGGATGGGAAATTTTTGATGTTCCATGTGAAAGTTATCGCTGGTCAAAGTTGGGTTGACTTTCTCCTTAAAAACCCTAATTTAGAAACTTAGGTTTTTGGTGATTTTGGAGCTTTTCTTGATGAATAATGATCAACCCTTGATCAAATGATAAATCTAACATTAAAATGTTGATGTTGACCAAAAATCAGAAATTTTGATTGTACTTTGACCACAGTTGACTTTTAGGTCAAACTAGTCGTTTGTTGTCTTTTAGCTGAGCAATCTTGTGAATCAGGGCTTGAAACTTGGCATGAGGGTACTTTGAATCATATAAGAGATTATGGAATCCACTTGAGGTATCAGAAGTTCAAATTCCTTGATTAAATCAAAAACCCTAATTTAGAGGCTGTTGTTTAGGAGAGAGACTGCATACTTCCTTCTTGTGTATCTTTGAGCATTTGAAAGTCAGATTGACTGAAATATGGATAAATTTGTTGAGCAAATTTTGGGGTATGACAGTTAGCATTTGACCAAAAATACAATTACAGTCAACTTTCTGAAATACCGTAAGTTACCGACAAACAATTAATCAATTCAATATCTATTATATTCCAATCAATTATACTTATTGAAATTAATTTAACTATTAAGTAAATCAACTAATTAATAAATACATTTCATTAGTTCTAAGTTTCTAATTCATTTTCTATTCCAATAACCAATATTTAATATAAAAGATATTTAAATCTACACTATTTTGGTCGGTTCGTAAATATCACATTTTTAACAAAATAACACCACCATGTTAATCTACTAATTAAACTTAGCTACCACGTAAATTTTCATTAATTTCCGGACAACTAATTATACCGTTTAATTCCGCTATTCGGTCAAACAGGACTGATTTGAATTACTAAAACTGCCACTATTTTCATTCATATAATTCTCTACTGGTTCCAATATAAATGTCATGCTACATACAAGCAACTATATGGAAGTGTATATACTATCATATATGAGCATGATGTGCATACTACATTGTATGGACATAAAAAAAATGCAGTCACTTTAATTACAAGACTAGTAATCCATCACATTTTTGATACAGTAAGTGAATTATTACTCTGTATCACTCCTTCGCTACAGTATATAAAAGAGAAACAAGCTACATTGAAAGAAGGAGGAATATATGTATTAAAGGTTGTGCTACAGTAAAAAATACTTCAACAAATTGCCATTATATAAATATACCGCTACAGTATCCAGATATACACCAATTAGTAATTCTCAATCATCCCATAATTTCACCAATGTATCAATTTTAATATCCAAACATTTTTCTAACATCAATTTTTTTATGGATTTCAACCAATAACAAACCTAATCATGTTAATCTACCCATTGACCTAATCATACTAACCCATAATAATAAGGATTCTCCCCTTTACCTCTTCAATTTCTTCAACCCTAGCTCCCCTTTGTTCTTCCCCTTTGTTCTTTTCCTTTCCTTTTTCTCTGCCTCTCTAATGTTGTTATCCGTGAGAAATAAAAAAGAATGAAGAGGAAATGTGGTACCTCACTCTCTAACCCTTACTAACTACACAATATGGGCCTAATTATAACACCCCCTATTTCCTCCTAACATCAATAAATAAGCCCAATAAAATATATACTATTTATTATTTCTATTTTAGTTACTAAATCAAATAACACCAATAATTAAATAGACACAAATATACACACCAAGTTAATTAATATATATCAATTAACACACTAATTAATTAAATAAATAATTAACACACCAAATTAATTAAATAATTTAATAAAATAAATACTGTTAAAATCCTCTAATAACCTAATGTCTCATATTTCCGGTCAAATCTTAGTTACTCAGAAAACTCCCAAAATGCTAAATATTAACTCATTAATATTTCTAATACTAAAAATATTAAAATTTTCGATTAAATGTTGATCCGCTATCCCGAACTAATACCGACTAAATCATCCCAAAATGCAACAATTTCAATAAACATCACCAATGACTAAATTAAGAAAATAATTATTTTTCCGGGCGTTACATAATGCTTGGTTGACTCGGGTGATCCGCTCCACTTGGCTATGGCGGGACCTCTTTTCTACTACTCGGCCTGCACCAGTGGTTTTGTTTGCTTTACGAGCGGAGCTTGTTTGTGTGATATTCTTGTTTGCTTTTCGCTTTTCCCCGTAGGTTGCTAGCTTAGTTTAGACTTGTATCCTTTGTATGATAACATAGGTAGCAAGCTTTCCCCCTTAGCTTAGGTTTTCCTCATGTATTCTTTAAAACACAAACAACACTCTTTGATTTTCTTTTCTTAAGAGCTTGTTATTTCCGCTCCATTCCCAAGCGTAAGACTCCAAAGGTCGAGCAGCGGAGTGCGAATGTAACTCGTTCACCTAAAAAACACAAAACAAACAGAAATTAGTTAGCCGAGCTACGGTACCTTTGATTCATCAATAAGGATACGTAGGCAGCGGGGTAGGGCCCGTGCGAGTATAACTCTTTCTTTTCCCTACATTTTGCATGCATTTTAGTTCAGATTACGCGTAGATTTGTTACACACCCATAGATTTAGACGCAAGCGTGGATACCATCGAGTACGATGGGAGTGTGGGGTGCTAATACCTTCCCCTCGCGTAACCAACTCCCTTACCTTTTTTCTCTTGTCGTGAGACCGTTGTTTTGTTTTGTGGTTTGTTGGCATTCCCTTCCTTTTCAGGATAAATATGTTAATGGAGACTCTGTTAATTTTCGCGGTAGCGACACTGGGTAAGGAGGAAAAAATGATAAACAAAAATTTGCACTGGGTAAATTTGGAAATTCGGGTGGTTCGAACTTAAAAGCCAGATCATATATGAATTCAGGTTTTACAGCCTTAAGAGTTTTTCTCTTAGCTATTTGTTTTGTAAATTTCTCTTTTAAAACGAGAGCTGCATTACAAACTGTTCGAACAATTTGTGTGGGATCATAGACAGTTTCAAAGTACTTTTGGAATGCTTGAATCTCTTCAGAATATGTAAGCTTATCCTTGTAAGAGTGATCCTGCAAACATGAAAAAGCTTTTGTTAAATTAGCTTTGATTTCGTCAGTGGTATACATATTGTCAGAATAGAATTTTGTCCACCATTGACCGAATCCTTTTGTAACATAAAATTATGGTTGATACGCTATCAATTGAAATTCCGCAAAGTTTGCATGATAGCTTTGGTGTGTTGTAATGTCTCGGGCGGTCCAATCAGTCCCTGCAACTAGGGGTGAAAATAGGCTGGGCCGAGCAGGCTGCAACACATAATTCACGTTTCCGTTTGAAGAGAGATACAAGAATGAGTTGACACAACCCAAATTGTCGAGAGACAAAATTTGGTTGGTAAGCTAATAAGCATACTTAGCTCTTCACTGGTAATATTCTTGAAACCAACAGTCTTGGGAGCAAAAACGCACGCCATATATCTTCAATCTCCGCATTGACATCCTTAATAGCGTCTTCAAGTGAAGTGGTAAACCAAGAGGGGCCATTAGTTTGTTTGGCGAATGGGGCCATTGAAGGAGTAAAATTGTGGAGTTTGGAGAATATCAAAGTATATTTGGTGAGAGAGGCTTGAAAGTTATTGCCTTCATCAGTTGGAGTCAGTTGAAGGAGCCTAATGCCTTCAATATTTCTGTCTTTTATCTCTGGGTCATTTTCATCAACACGTCCATGCGTTGGCAAAGAAGGTTCGAAGGTGGCATTTAGCCACAATTGAAGAAGCCAATAAGGTCCAGATAGAAGTAGGTTGGTGCCAGGTAAATAGTCCTTTAATTTTGCACTAGCAGAACCTAGACTTTCATACAAAGTGGCTAACAGGAGTTCACTTAAACATATTTTTCGGCCATTATGCAATTGATTGGCAAGGGTTAGAAATCTCTTTGCGACTTGTAGGGATTTACAACAAAAGAAAAATTTAGATAACCATAAACCTAGGAATGCTATGTGTTCTACGTCAGAAACATCTTCTCCCAAAGTGTGGTATAAATTGATGTAAGAACTGAATGAATCATTTTTGACGTTGAAGCCAATTAAGTCTTCACTATCCTGATAAGGGTCGAAGGTCTCTCATGTTGGAGGAAGTCTAGATATGGCAGCTATGTCGAAAAGCGTATGCATTATCATTCCGCATGGGAGGTGAAAAGTGTTGTATGTACCATCCCAGAAGTACAGGCTAGACAACAATAAGGGTTGGCAATAGCAGAACCCTCGTTTGGACATTTGAATCAGGTCGAAGATGCCTAATTCCTTCCAGAATTGGGCCTTTTGTTTTTCAAATTTCGTTAACCAAGATATATAAGATTTGTCTAAGGTTGGACAAGAATGAAAAGGTCTAAAATTCTCACTTATATAATCTAACTGGAATGCTTCTCTTTCTATGATAGAAGGTGAAGAGGTACCCTCAGAGGTCTTTTCTTTAATAGGTTCAGCTGAATTCTGGTTTGAACCTTCATCCTTTGAGGGAGCGGTTTTGTTTGCTATGGGTTTCGTATCGAAATGACATGGAAAAAATTCTGTGCATTTTTCTAAGTGACCTTGAGAAACTAATGGTCCTAAAAACCCTAATTTATTTCCAGAAAGAAGTGATGGGATCATTACCTGGGAAGTGAAAATAGCACTTTGTTCTTTAGTAAGCTTTGGAGCTATAATGTACTCTCGATTCCAAACTGTGACGATCTTACTTGTTGGAGTATTGTGAGAAGCGGGACTCTTTGGAGATCCAGCCTTCTTGGCTTTCTTAGATTTCTTTTGCTGATTATCATAAGACATGGTATATCTTTGAGTTATGAAAATGGTTTTTTTTATGACAGATACAAGTTTCAGAAAATTGGAATTTTGAATCAAGGTTGAAGATGGATGTTTGCGTGAAAGAAAGAAAAACGGTGGCTAGCTTTTAAAGGGCTACTCTATGAGGTAGTAGGGTACACCTGGTAGTAGTAGTGGGCCACGTGCTACACCTTTGAGTTTATAAAAGGTTTTAGTCGAAATCTGGTGATAAAAAAATGCCTACTTCTGTATGGATTCGAATAGACATTTATAGGGGCAATTTGTTAGCTGGAGATTTCGACCAAAGGATCATGATACTTTAGAAGTGTTATGTTATGAAGAAGAAATGGCTTTTATGAAGTTATTTTAAGTCTCGTCCTTGAAGGAAAAGATTTGTTGTATCGAAGGATGTGATGGAAGAGATTATATAATCTTTGCAAGTATCCTTCTGTCGCACGCTCGCAAAAAATGAACAGAGTCTCCACTAATATATTTATCCCATCAAGGGAAAGGAATATCAGAAAACCTAACAAACAATTAGAACAAGGTGTTGCGACCAGAGATCAGGTACGGGAGTCGGTTACGCAAAGGGAAGGTACTAGCACCCCTCGCGCCCATCGTTCTCGATGGTATCCACCTATGTTTGTTTCTATCTAAAGGGTGTAATCTATGTCTAAAGCCTAAATGCGAATGCATGCAAAAGAAATACGGGGAAAAGAAGGAATTATTTACAATTGTGCTTGCTTAGGCCCCGCGACCCAATGCCTACGTATTCTTTTCAGGAATCAGAGCGCCGTAGTTCGGCTCACATGTTTTTGTTTGTTTTAGTGTTTTTTAGTTGAACAGAGGTTAAGGTCACAATCCACGTGCTCGACCTTGGGAGACTTACACGCCTAAGTATGGAATGGACTTAACTTGTTCTTAGAAGAGAAGGAACATGGGTTTGTGTTTTTTGATGTAATTCCATGATGAACAAAACCCACTACAAGGCTTCGCATCACTTCCTTACTTTGTTTTAATATGATAATTTATTAGGTATTTTGAGTGTTTTTGATTGGGTATTTTTTAAAGGGGAATTTATTTGTGACTTGGATCATACCAAAAGGTTTAAGTATTTAGAGAAATACACCAAGGCCTACGCCTCAATCATTTCTCTAAGTAGTAGTCAAGAAATACACCAAGGTCTACACCTCAATCATTTCTTTCCCACTAAGTAGAAAAGAAATACACCGGGACCTACGCCCCAATCATTTCTTTCCCACTATAAAAGAAATAGTAGTATGATCCTCGTCGGTATTTATTAGGTTTTTTAAGTTGAAAAAGAAAAAGGAATGAAAGGGAGACTATCCTATCATACTAGCCTAATGATTATTTATAAAATTCTAAATCCTATGTTAACATACTAATGGAATATATTCTAAAAGGAGCATACGTATGATATAAACAAGATAGGCCAAAAATATAGCCAAAAAACTTAGCAACAAAATCACACAACAATTATATAAAAATAACATGGAGATGGTATAAAAGAATAAAAGAAGTGATCCAAAAATTAGTACTAAAATTAGCCTAAAAAATACTACTATTTTTATGAGTTTATTGTTCATGGAGAAATCTAAAACTAAGATTAATTCATAAAAACTAATTAGAGTCTAACAAAAAATTTATATGATTTTTATCATGTTTTCATATAAAAAAAATAGAATGAAACTATGTCAAAAAACCTAGATTCTAATAAGGAAATAGTGAGCTAAAGGGGGGTGTTATCTGAAAATAGGGGAAAACAAGTAATTCTGGCGCAGGGCCCAACAGGATAAGGCTCAGGTGTTTTTGTTACAGTTTGCTGTATACCAAAAAGGAAGAATGGTGAACTTGTATGATACAAACCATCTTCGACATGCACCTTGAATCGTATTCAGATGAAATCTCGATCAGAACTCATACGCGCACTCCTTAAATCCCACCCTTGCGTGCATCTTAATTTTTGATAAGTTGAAACAAACTTGACCTCATATGCCATTACTTGAATCCATAGTTTGAGTTCACTCGTATTTTGAAAGAGAACACCTAATAAGCGCACCTCTTTAACTTAGATGTAGCCAACCCTTTTTCAATTGTATCATGATGTATGCCTTATAACTCACACAAGCCAAAATATCGAATTGATAACCCGTACTCCTCTTGTCTAGCCAAAATTCCTTTTCAATTGTTGGATATAACCTTAGATGAAAATCAAGTTCAAAATATGGAAGGATAGATGTTCAGGATAGCCCTAAGACCAAACTCATACATAAGGGGTTGAAATCCTAATTCCATAGTTCCATGTTCAAAGAAGAACCAGATGAACCAGTCTATGTACACCTCAAAACATTATGGAACCTTGACAATTTAAGATCCTTGATCCCAATGCCAATATCATTGATTAATGAATGTATGATATGTTAGATGACCTAATGGAGAGATGCGTATGAATGTAAAGCTTAAGCCAGTTAGAAATAAGGGGTAGGACAAATTTGGGGTATGATAGCTGCCCCTATTTAATCGTCTTAAACCTGAAGGTGAGATTGGCGCTAGCCTTTCGAACATTCAAGGTAGAAGAAGATTAAATATCAAAGTACCAAAAATTTGTCCTGAAGAGAAGATGGTGTAAATGTTATCCTTATTTTTTTTTGTTTTGATATCTACTGGGGAAAGAGAATTTCTTTTGGTGAGACGAGTTTATGGTAAGTAATGGTTAAATGGTGATAACTCGTAACGTGGTAGCGGTGCCAATACAAGGTTCTCAAAGGAAGCGATTGTTTCATGAAGCAGTGATTGCAAGTATGTCTGACGGAAAGGTAAGATTTACAGTTGAAGAAAAAAGGGTAAGATCGACGGACCTACGACCCTAAAAGAAAGGATGAACATCAACACTGAGGTTGAAGAAGGAAAGGATTAACATCAACACTGAGGCTGGGAAAAGGAATATAGACATCAGCACTGAGGTCGGAGAAATAACAATTTCATCAACACTGAGTTTGGAGAAATATCGATAGACATCAACACTGAGGTTGGAGAAATAAATAATCGACATAAACATTTAGGTTGGAGGACATCAACACTGAGGTTGGAGGACATCAACACTGATGTTGGATGACATCAACACTAAGGTTGGAGAAAAGAAGGGATTAACATCAACACTGAGGTTGGAGAAAGAAAGGATTAACATCAACACTGAGGCTGGGAAAAAGAAATAAAAGACATCAACACTGAGGTTGGAAATAATGATTGTCATCAATACTGAGGTTGGAGAAATAACGATAGACACCAACACTGAGGTTGGGTAAAAAATAACAGACATCAACACTGAGGTTGGAGAATGGAAAAGATTAGCATCAACATTGAGGTTGGGGAAAAGAAAGGATTAACATCAACACTGAGGTTGGAGAGGGAAATTATTATCATCAACACTGAGGCTGGGAAAGGAAAGGATTAACATCAACACTGAGGCTAGAGAAACAAACAATCAACATCAACACTAAGGTTGGAGGTCATCAACACTGAGGCTAGAGAAACAAACAATCGACATCAACACTAAGGTTGGAGGTCATCAACACTGAGGTTGGAGGACACCAACACTGAGGCTGGAGAAAAAACGATTAACATCAACACTGAGGTTGGGGAAGAAATAATAGACATCAACACTGAGGTTGGAAAATAAATGATAAACATCAACACTGCGGTTGGAGAAGGAAATGATTAACATCAACACTGAGGTTGGGAAAAAGAAGTGGTCGACTTCAACATTGAGGTTGAGAAAGATGATAAGCATCAACACTAAGGTTGGAGAATGGATTTGACAGACATCAACACTGAGGTTGGAGGACATCTGTAACACCCCGATATCCGCTGCACGCATCAACCGTGTCGGCCAACTGAGCATGTTACCGGCTTAATCAATAATCCCCCCTAGGTCCGCTTACCGGCTGCCCAGGAAATATTGTTTTTGCCTCCCGCAGGAATCGAACCACGTACCTAGGGGTTAAGTACATATTCATAGCAATTCCTGCTACCACTTGGCCCCATTTTCCACCCAAAATGCATTCCAAACATCATATAAAGGTATAAAAACATCGCAGACATTATCACACATCATCAAACACCATGAAAACACATTTTTCCATTCATAATTTCATGCAACATCATCAATTTCCCCAAACTATTTCATTCCCAAACCTAACAAACCTAATCCCAATACAACCAATTGAATCAAATAATATCCTAATCAGTCCTATTACCTATAATAACATAATAGATACTAAAAGGAAGAGTCCCCCCTTACCTTTGATCGGAGTTCTTGAAGATTCCCTTCTTCCTCTTCCTCTTCACTTCTTTGCTCTTTCACGTGTTCTTCTTTTTCTCCCAATTGGCTCTTTCCTTATTTTATAAAAAATAAAATAAAATAAACACAACTTAGTAAAAGGCCTAACCAAATAGCACCCCTCTTTTATTAACATTACACCTTAAGCCCAATAGCTCTTATTCCATAATTTTTCAGTTAAATCCAAATTAAAATGCCAAAATTCCAATTAATTAATTTAAATCCAAATTCAATTAATTAACGGAAAACATGGGGTGTTACAACTCTCCCCCACTAAAAGAGTTTTCGTCCTCGAAAACATACCTCAAGTGAAGAGTTCAGGATAGGAGTCTTTCATCTGACTCTCTAGTTTCCATGTAACATTCCCACCTGTTGTTCCTCCCCAAGCTACCCGCACCGAAGCTATCTCTTTGCCACGCAAATGCTTCAGCTTTCGGTCTTCAATTCTCATAGGCAACGCCTCAACCGTCAAATTATCCCTCACTTGCACATTATCCACTTGGATCACATGAGATGGATCCACAATGTATTTCCGCAACTAAGACACGTGAAATACATCATGCAAATTCGCAAGTGTCGGTGGCAACGCAATATGATAAGCCACTTCTCTTACTCTTTCTGTAATCTGAAACGGACCAATAAAACACGGCGTCAACTTCCTTGACTTCAGCGCACGACCAATACCATTCGTCGGAGTAACCCTCAGAAACACATGATCTCCTTCTTGAAACTAAAGTGTTCTCCGCCTCTTGTCGTGATAGCTTTTCTGACGACTCTGAGAAGCTTTCATCTTCTCCTAAATCATCTTAATCTTTTCTGTCGTCTCTTGAACAATCTCTGGTCCAATTACCGCACTCTCACCGGATTCATACCAACATAATGGCGTCCTACACCTTTTACCATACAACGCTTCAAATGGAGCCATACCAATACTCGAATGAAAACTATTATTGTAGGTAAATTCAATCAACGACAGATAACTATCCCAAGCACCACCTTTGTCCAACACACAAGCACGCAACAAATCTTCCAACGATTGAATCGTCCTCTCTGTTTGACCATCAGTCTGCGGATGATAAGAAGAACTCAATTTCAACTTAGTACCCAATGCTTTCTGCAAACCTTCCCAGAATCTCGACGTAAACCTTGGATCTCTATCTGACACAATACTCGAAGGAATACCATAAAACTCACTATCTTCTCAATATACAACTGAGCTAACCTCTCCATAGGATAATTCATTCTCATTGGTATAAAGTGAGTAGATTTCGTCAATCTATCCACGATAACCCAAATGGCCTCACACTTATTAACTGCCATCCGCAACCCAGAAACAAAATCCATCGATATGTTGTCCCACTTTCATTCCGGAATGAACAACGGTTGCATAGCTCCATACGGCTTCTAATGTTCAATCTTTGACTTCTGGAAAGTCAAACAAGAATAAACAAATTCATCAATCTCTTTCTTCATTCCAGGCCACCAAAATAACTTCTTCCAATCATGATACATCTTGGTAGCACCCGGATGAATATTTAATCTGCTACGATGTCCTTCCTCAAGAATACTCTTTCTCAGCTCAATAACATCAGGAACGCAAACGCGATCACCAAACCTTATTATACCATTCTCGTTGATTCTGAATTCACCTCCTTTACCTTGATTAATTAATGTCAACTTATCAACTAATTCGACATCGGCTTTCTGACCTTCTCTAATGTCGTCAAGAATACCACTCGTCAGCTTCAGCATACCCAACTTAACACTATTAGAAGTACCTTCGCATACCAAACTTAAATCTCGGAATTGCTCAATTAAATCCAGTTCACGCACCATTAGCATAGACATATGTAAAGATTTCCTACTCAATGCATCAACAACGACATTAGCTTTACCCGGATGGTAATTCAGCCCAAAATCATACATAATCCTTAAGAAATTCCAACCATCTTCTCTGCCTTATATTAAGCTCCTTCTAATCAAAGAGATACTTCAGGCTCTTGTGATCACTGAATACTTTAAACCTCGAACCATATAAATAATGTCTCCATAATTTCAATAGATAGACCACCGCCGCTAATTCTAAATCATGAGTCGGTTAATTCCTCTCGTGCACTTTGAGTTGTCGCGACGCATACGCCACAACCTGTTGATTCTGCATTAATACACCACCTAATCCCATTAACGACGCATCACAATAAACCACAAAAGATTCCACCGGACTCGGAAAAATCAATATCGGAGCACTAGTCAACATCCTCTTCAACTCTTGGAATCCTTCTTCACACTTAGAATCTCAAATAAATGCTTGCCCCTTCCTAGTCAACTTGGTTAATGGTAACGCTAACCTCGAAAATCCTTCGATAAACTTTCTATAGTTACCTGTAAGACCTAGGAAACTACGAATCTTGGAAACTGACTTCAGAGCTTCCCACTGAGATATCGCTTCTACCTTCGTCGGATCTACGGAAATACCAGTCTTAGAAATCACATGACTAAGAAAACTCACTTTGCTCAACCAGAATTCACATTTCGACAACTTCGCATAAAGCTTCTTTTCTTTCAACAATTCCAACACAATTCTAAGATGATCTGCATGCTCTTCCTTGTTCTTAGAATATATCAGAATATCATCTAT
Source organism: Vicia villosa (assembly GCF_029867415.1). Taxonomy (NCBI): domain Eukaryota; kingdom Viridiplantae; phylum Streptophyta; class Magnoliopsida; order Fabales; family Fabaceae; genus Vicia; species Vicia villosa. The sequence continues at coordinate 66,953,975 of NC_081183.1, read as the reverse complement.
AAACACCACAACAAACTTGTCGAGATAAGGATGAAAGATCCTATTCATATACTCCATAAAGACACCAGGCGCATTACTAACACCAAATGGCATCATGGTATACTCGTAATGACCGTACCTCGTTCTGAACGCAGTCTTCTGAATATCGTCTGCTTTCACACGAATTTGATGATACCCAGACCTCAAATCAATTTTACTGAATACACTTGCTCCGACCAGCTGATCCATCAAGTCATCAATCCTCAGTAATGGATATCGATTCTTGATAGTAACCTTGTTCAACTGTCTAAAATCCACGCATAGTCTCATCGAACCTTCTTTCTTCTTTACCAACAACACCAGTGCACCCCACGGCGAAACACTAAGACGAATGAATTCCTTCTCAAGCAACTCTTCTAATTGACTCTTCAATTCAATTAACTCGGATGCCAACATGCGATAAGGCGCCATCGACACAGGACTCGTCCCAGGAATTAATTCGATCGCAAACTCCACTTCCCTCTCAGGTGGAAACTCTCTAACCTCTTCTGGAAAAACCTCTGGAAAGTCTCGTACTACCGATAATTCATTACTCACTGCTTTCCCTTTCACCTCCATGGATGCAAATAATATGAACATTGCAGCCCCATCTTTAACCGCTTCATTTACCTACTTAGTAGTCATCGCCAAATCCTCAACACTGCTCTCTTCAGGAAAGATAATCGTCTTCATAAAGCAATTAATATGAACCAGGTTGAATTCTAACCAGTTCATTCCCAGAATAACGTTAAGTTGTTCAAGCGGAAGGCACACTAAGTCCATCTCAAATTTTCTACCAAATATATCAATAGGACAGTTCAAACTCACAGATGAAGTGGTCACTTAACCCGACGCAGGAGTATCAATAACCATACTTCCGTTAATATCAGATATTTCTAATCCCAATCTTTTAGCACAATCCAATGAAATAAACGAATGCATTGCTCCAACATCAATAATTGCAATTAAAGGTGTGCCATGGATAAAACACGTATCTTTAATCAATTGATCCTCTGAAGTAGTCTCTGACCCAGACAAAGCAAAGACCTTCCCACCAGACTGATTCTTCTTCGGTTTAGTGCACTGTGGGCTAATATGGCATTCTTCGCCGCAATTGTAGCAAGTCACGGTCTTCATCCTACAGTCAGAAGCAATATGACCCGCCTTACCACACTTGAAGCATTTCTTTTCCCCACTCTTACACCCATTCCTTCTTTGCCCAGTCTCACCACAGTTGTAGCACCTAACAGGAGCACCAGAATCTCCCCCACTAGGCCTCTTCCAATCACCAACTTTAGGATTTCCTCTACCATATGGCTTACCTCTATCCATAGGCTTCTTACCTTTCTTGTCAACCAACTCGCGAGAGTGAGATGACTTCAGCTTGATGTTATCCTCTTCGAAGATCCTACTACAGTCCACCTGTAACTCAGTGAACTGACTTTAAATGTCGCAGTTAAGCATGAGTCGCCACCGACTTTTATTTTGTCCAATATCTTGGAAGGGTAAAAAGAACAGAAAAGACCCTTTCTTAAGAAAACGGGCTCGGGGGTAGATTATGAAAAGCGAAGGTGTAAGCACCATTTTCATCCGTAGTTGTCTACGGGCTCTTAATTTACTTAGCTCATGTTTGTTTTGTTTGATTTGAGTTGAAAAGGGACATAAGGACTTTAGCGAAAATGCGTAGCCTTATTCTTTGAAAAAGTTTTTGAAAAGATGTTTTTAATAGAGCTAGGCATATTAAGAGCACTACCTTAAATTAGTCCTTTTTTATGCTTTTTATCCTTCTAAGAAATGGATAGGGCTATCCTTACCATTTAGGGTAGGTAGTCCTATTAATTGGACGTGTTCGGGACAATCGAAGGGTCATTGAGGTCTTTGAAAGCAACAATTAGAGGTACCTTTTAGCAAGTTCGAAGGGACGATCGTCACTTTTTCGTAGGCAATAATCGAGGGTCCTCAAGGGACTTAGTGGCAATTTATATTGACGGACTTTTGCTAATGGGTACCTCTACATTTCGAGGGACACGACCATATATTAGAAGGCAACCAAGAGAGGCGTACCCTAAGGGTGAGTGTGTGCAACAAGCATGTGTGTTGGATTCGAATATTTAATCTTACTTAGTGATCTACGATTGAGATTTATGTCTTTTCACGCCTTAAATTACTATCACACGCATATAAGTATTGCAGAAAAATAAAGAGCAGAAAATAAAGAGGTCCTATGCTATTACTTGGCTTCGGGGATGGGGATTACAAATTGTCAAACGCATGGGGATAGGAAATTATTACAACAACCCAAATGAAAATTAAAGCGGAAAGTAAAAAGCTTATTATATACCAAAAAATTGTAAATGTCCGTCAAATAATCCAAGTGCCTCAAGATAATGATACCTCGCAAAAACAAATAAAAGTTAGTATGGATATAGAAAATGATGAATTTTAGTATTTTATATTTATATTAAAGTATTAATAACTAATCTAAATTAGTTTCTATACAAAACCTAATAACTAGATTATTTAACTAAAACTAATTAAATAAAAACTATTTTTGTGTTTTGATAGTTTAGATTTTTTTAATAACTAAAATAAATAAACTAAATTAAAAATAAAACTAAGTTAAGTATCTAAGACCAATCAATCAACTAATTAAACTACGACCTAACAAAACTAAATCGATCTAATGAAAACTAAATCGATCTAATGAAAACTAAATCGATCGAATGAAAGTAAATTAACAAAACATGTTTTTTTTCTTTCTTGTACTTTGACTAGGATTAAACGAATTAGAGGACCAAAATTAAAAACCAAACAAAAGCTAATTAATTATAATCAAAATTAAGGCCAATTAGAGTAGCCAATCAAATCAAAATAAAAAACAATAATAAAAAAATGGATCGGGGGTGTATGATTATTGAGAAAACATGAGTTAAAAAACAAAATTAAAAAATTGTAGTTAGGGCCCAATTGACACTCAAAAGTCATAATCTATACTACAAATAATTGAATAATAAATAAAATAAAAATTATACAAGAAATAAGAAAAAAAAAAGAAAAAGAAAATAGTACTAGCAACGGAATAAAAAATTTAAGTAACAATGTTTAAAAAAAAAATTACCAAAAAAACAAGTTTTTTAAAAAATTTAACAAAGTGTCTAGGTTTTGCAGGACCCCTAGAGTATGCGCCAAACCATTTGGCACATTAGTACAAATTTTTTTAAATTAGCCAATTCATTTGGCGTATAAGTGCTAGAAAAATGTAAAAAAAAAAAAAAAAGAAACTTGTACATTGGCGCCAAACCATTTGGCGCATACACCTACTTTTATTACTAATGCGCCAATTTATTTGGCGCATACTCCAGGGGGTCTTGCAAAACCTAGACACTTTGGTAAATTTTCTAAAAAACTTGTTTTTTTGGTAAATTTTTTTTTAAACCTTGTTATTTAAATTTTTTTTCCCTAGCAACGTGGGTTGTCCACCCCACTTCTCTAACATGATGATCCCATTTTTTTAAAATAAAACAAGTATATGAACTAATCTAATAAAACAAGTGTGTGATGAGAAATAAGTACAAACAAATCAAAAGCTGACTTTTCAACATTACCGACACCAACATCTTTTTTTCTTTACAGAGAGAACAATACACATGAAATCAAAATGAAACAAAACAACGGTCAAGACAAAAAAAAAACATGAAATTCTTTTACGACAACATGTAATAAAGACAACACGGAAAGAGAAACAAACCGATGTGAAAGGTGGAGCGGTCGGTTCGTCACGTATAAGGAGATCGACGTGGTTTTGTGTGTGCTTCGTGACCGGAGCTCCGCGTTGGTGTTGATGGTTCGTGAACGTTGGCTTCGATCTCGCGGTTGTTGGTGGATCAGAACATATCGCGAGTTGCACGGATCTGTTCCTCTATTCTATTTTCCTGTAAAAAAAACAAACTTTATACAAATTTGTAGTGATTATATTAGTATTAGCAATGGTGGAGTTTATGGTTTGCTGTTACTTTTTTCTGGAAATTTAGTATGAGTTTTGTGATGGTTGTTTATGTAAAAAAGGGAGACTTTTTAAGAGTGACAGGTTACTGTGTAACGTGTGTGAATTTTAAATGGTTCTTTTGAGGAGTGTTAGAAATTAGGGGTTGAATCTCCCTTTTTTTCCTTCAGATTTTGGTTATGGTGGTGTGGATAAATTCTACGACATATGATGTTAGTTTTGGAGTGGAACACAAAAGCTGTAAAAAAATTGTTAGCAGAGTGTTTAACGTGAGAATGAGGTGAAAAGAGTTAATTGTTCTTTTGGTGTAAAGAAATTACAGAATATAGTGGTAGTGTGGTTAAAATGAAGAGAGGATGGGAATACGGAAATTGGTGCGGCTACTGTATGAGAATAGGGTTAGAATTGTGGCTGTCTGTAGAGCTGTCAAAATGGACCGAAGCCCATGGGCCGACCCATTAGGCCCGAAAATGATTAGGGCTTGGGCCTTATTTTTCGAGTCCATTTACATCCGGACCTTTTTAAGCTCGGCCCTAAAAAGCCTTAAAAAATATGGCCCGGCCCGTATGGGCCATGGGTAGCCCACCGGCCCGAAAAAAATTAAATTTTTTAATATAACTAGAAATTATTCTTTCCTAATTCATAAAGGTATGTTATAAACAATTTGCTTATTATGTATTTTAATTTATTTTTAGCATTATAAAGGTATAAATATCAAACAAAAGTTGATGGTTTGACTTAATTTCAAACTTTCATCCTAATATAATTATGTAGATAGTATAGAAAAGACACCATGATATATTTTAATTAAAAATAAGGTTGACATGAGATTTAAAAAGTTATGATGTAATTTGTTATGGTAGGATAGAGTTAGTACAAATCATATATATAACAATTTGCTATAAAATAATATCCCATCAATCTAATTATAATTGTTATAAAATTTTATAACAGTTTGCTGTTATGATTGTTATAAAAATTATAATTGTCATGAATATTTATATCTTAAAATTTGTTGGAATAAGTTATTTAATTTTGTGTGCAAAATTAAACATAATTTATGATGTATTTTGAATATTTGAAATTAAGTTAATATGTTGTTTTACATTTTAATTGTAACTTATATAGATTAATTAGAAATCGTAATTTTAGATATATATATATATATATATATATATATATATATATATATATATATATATATATATATATATATATATATATATATAAATAAAAGTATTATTGCATTCAATTGTATGGTTATTATAAAAATAAGGAGAATTTTTTTTTTGAAAAAAAAATAGGCCCGTTTAGGGCCGGGTAGTAAAAATGGAACCCATTTAAAATGGGCTTTTTGGGCCCAGCCCTGAAAAGCCCGAGGCCTGCATAGGCCGGCCCGTTTAGGGCCGGATAGCCCATTTTGACAGCTCTAGCTTTCCGTGATCCCTCTTTAACACCCTTCTAAACCCCACGGAAATTTATAAAATAATTTTCAGAGTAAAACATGAAAACAAGGGTGCCACAATTCAATTTAAAACAAATTATCATACGGATAAGCATAACATCATCTATGCAATATCCCACATAATTTAATATAATAACAACACGATAGAGTATCATCATAAACTCTAATCTAACGTTCCCCCAGTGTTACAATATCAGAGCATGACACCTGACGCTACACTAATACACTGACTTATGAGCTAATCCTCACCAAGTCGAAAGCAACTATCCTCAATCTGAAAAGGTCAACAGTAAGGGTGAGTCTCATCACAGTTAACAAATGTTATTGCATCTTAAATAACAACACATCATAGTTATATCATTCACCCAATTTCATCAATTTCAGATTATCAGGAATATCTATCGTTTACACAAACATCAACAGAACACATCGTTCAAACAGACAATCATACTCAACATTAATTCAACAAAACACACAACCAACACATCATCAATATTTATAACACTGGAATACATCCAATCATGTTATAAAAGTATGCATATGTATGAACTGACACTATGCATGTGGTACCAACCTCATCAAATGGGAATAACCCATGACCGATCCAACATCATCAAGATACGGCCCTGCCAGCACAGATTCCACACAATGGGAATCATGCCCTTCACTGATCCAACACACCCTTATAGATACAGTATCATCAATGAACATGAATGAATGCAACATATACAACATACTATACCATCGTCAAGTCTAATGAGTAACATCATCAAATACCCATTTCATCATCATCATCATCATCATCATCATCATCAAAGTATGTTTATATACATTAGCATCATTCAAATATAATCAATCATCATCATCATCATTAAAGAACATACAAGTGTCCACATCAATCATCATCATCATCAAAAATAAGGACACACATGTATTCACATCATTTCAAAGCAAATCAGTCATCATCATACGACTCTAAACAAATCATCACATCATAATGTTTTTCAAAACAACATTTCATATTGTCACATTTCATCATATATGTCAACAATACATCATCCAATTAAACTAATCGTCACATGATTAATATTTCACATATCATGTATTTAACACATCTCATCACATATATGTACAATACATCATACACCAAGAAATAAAATCATATTTAAAAATAATTGGATTCACACCTCATTTCATCATTTAAAACATAGGTTATCTCATAAGATTCATCGTGCTCGAAATGGCACTAAAAACGGACCTACGGTTCGAAAGTTACACATCATTTAACTTTTCAAGAAAACAACTAACGCTACAGCACGCGGCGCAACCAAGACTTCGCGGCGCGACCTGAAGCACACAACACGTTCGCGGCGCCAACCTATGCACGCGGCGCGATGCGAGAAAAAAGTACGCCTTCGCGGCGCCAACACTAGGACGCGGCGCGAACTGGCGATTTCACAGATTTTCGGGTCTGCGTCAGATCCTGCGATCTGACTCAATCTGAGTCCAAAACTGACTCTAAACGTCATATACAGGCAGTTAATCATCAATTGCATCATTATTCATCATCACACATCAAAACAACACATAATCAATCAATAATACATGCAATTTTCATCAATTCATAACCTCCCTAAACCTAACATATAATCCAATTGACTCAACAACATCCCTAATCAATATTATTATCTAAGAACACGATAATAGATGATAACCGGAGAGTCCCCCCTTACCTTAGCCAAGAGTTCTTGATTGGTCTCTCCCTCCATTGCTCCTCTTCACGTACCAGCTTTCCAATCCCTCATCTCCTCTGCTCTGCTTTTCACGTTCCTTTCCCTTATTCCCAATTCTTATTATTTTATAAAATAAACTTTAATTGGAATAAGACCTTTACTAACATAACACCCCCTCATTCCTTAACATCACACATGGCCCAACACCATAAACCATCCTTTTCCAATTAATTCCCACAACCACCTATAATTCTAATTATTAATTAAATTTCCATTTAAATTAAAAATTAAAATATACGGGTGTTACACCCTCCTCCTTAGAAATTGGTCTCCTTTTATTATTAGAGATTAGGTTAAATAAAAAAGGAAATTAAATCACCTATTAAACATGAAATTAAATATTAGAATAAAGTTGAATCAATGGTTTAATTATTATAATAAGAATTGAATCAAAAAACATTTATTTTATGAACATTTCTCGATTTGTTTCTTAGAATAACAACTCAACTTAAAAAAATTTTTTCCTTCTAAAATTGTATAAAATCAAAATTTAAATGAAAGATAAATAATAATTTTTTTTATAAATATGCATAAAAATAAAAATAAAAAAAAAAACGAAAATTGAAAAGTAAATATTATAAATATGTTTTTTTTTTGTGATTTTTAATAATAAATAGAAATAAAATTAAAATTAAGGTTAGAAACAAAATGAAAGCGAAAACTGTCAAAAGTGGGATTCGAACCCCGGACCTTGCACTTGCAAACCTCACTTCTTCACTAATTGGGCTATCTTATTTGTTCGAAATAAAAAGTCAATTAAAAGTGTATGAAGCATTGGCCAGTATTTTGCTATTTATTAAAATATAAATAATTTAAGAGTAAATTATTATATTTTAAAATAGACTTTTAATCGAATATTTATAAAATTCAAGATGTCAATGTAAATGAACCGGAGATTTTATAAAATCCAATTTTTTGACATAGTTTTTAAATTTCGAAAAGTGTGGGCAAATTTTGGGGTACAACAGCTGCCCCTGTTCAATCTTCTTCAACCTGAAGAGGTAGATTGAAATCTTTGCCTATCGGGATCTGAAGGTAGAAGATGATTGAACACTTAAGGTCCCCAAAAATTTGCACTTGTCAGGGCGGGAAGTAATGCTGGTTGATCGTGCCGGGAATGGGCTTAAAGATGCCATTTGGCAGGGATACTTGTCAGAAGTCTAGGGGGTTATGCTTCCCAGAATGTGTATTTGACAGTGATTTGATATGGAGTTTTAAGACGCCCGAGGTTCAAGCTTCCACAACGTATATTTGTTGTAGAGGTCTAGAATATCTGGGGTTCAAGCTTCTGAAGTGTAGTTCTGTAGATTTTTTTTCCAGAAGTCTGGGGGTCAAGATTCCAGAATGTGCATCTGATGTAGATTTTTTTCAGAAGTCTGGGGTTCAAGCTTCCAGAATGAGCGTCTAATGTATAATTTCAGAATATCCGAGGTACAAGCTTCCGGAACATATCTGGCGTAGAGGTTCAGAACATCCGGGGTTCAGGCTTCCGGAACGTTTCTGGCGTAGAATTCAGAACATCCAGGGTTCAGGCTTCCGGAACGTTTCTGGCGTAGATTTCAGAACATCCGGGGTTCGAGCTTCCGGAACGTTTCTGGCGTAGAATTCAGATCATCCGGGGTTCAGGCTTCCGGAACATATCTGGCGTAGAATTCAGAACATCCAGGGTTTAGGCTTCCGGAACGTTTCTGGCGTAGAATTCAGATCATTCGGGGTTCAGGTTTCCGGAACATATCTGGCGTAGAATTCAGAACATCCGGGGTTCAGGCTTCCGGAACGTTTCTGGCGTAGAATTCAGATCATCCGGGGTTCAGGCTTCCGGAACGTTTCTGTCGTAGATTTCAGAACATCCGGGGTTCAGGCTTCCAGAACATATCTGGCGTAGAACTCAGAACATCCGGGGTTCAGGCTTCCGGAACGTTTCTGGCGTAGAATTCAGAACATCCGGGGTTCAGGCTTCCGGAACGTTTCAGGCGTAGAATTCAGATCATCCGGGGTTCAGGCTTCCGGAACATATCTGGCGTAGAATTCAGAACATCCGGGGTTCAGGCTTCCGGAACGTTTCTGGCGTAGAATTCAGATCATCCGGGGTTCAGGCTTCCGGAACGTTTCTGTCGTAGATTTCAGAACATCCGGGGTTCAGGCTTCCAGAACATATCTGGCGTAGAATTCAGAACATACGGGGTTCAGGCTTCCGGAACGTTTCTGGCGTAGAATTCAGAACATCCGGGGTTCAAGCTTCCCGAACGTTTCAGGCGTAGAATTCAGATCATCCGGGGTTCAGGCTTCCGGAACATATCTGGCGTAGAATTCAGAACATCCGGGGTTCAGGCTTCCGGAACGTTTCTGGCGTAGAATTCAGATCATCCGGGGTTCAGGCTTCCGGAACATATCTGGCGTAGAATTCATAACATCCGGGGTTCAGGCTTCCGGAACATATCTGTCGTAGATTTTAGAACATCCGGGGTTCTGGCTTCCAGAATGTTTCTGGCGTAGAATTCAGATCATCCGGGGTTCAGGCTTCCGGAACATATCTGTCGTAGAGATTTTTAGAATATCCGGGGTTCAAGCTTCCGGAGTGGATTTTTTCAGGAATCTGAGGTTCAAGCTTCCAGACTGTACATTTGATAGTGATTAATTTTTTAATGATATTTTCCTGACCGGTTGGTCGACATGAAAGACAAAGTTAGTTTTATGCAATGGCATGATGCATGTAATGCATGGTGCAATGCAGTTCTCAAAAATAAATGAGAATTTTGTATGTTATACATGTATTTACCATGAGGTATATGATGTATGCAAAATGTTGTTAATGACGACAACAGATTGTAGCAGTGTTTTGCGGGGGAAAATAAATCCCTGACTGTTCAGCGCCTTTGATAGATTATTTGAATCTCGACTTGACTGCCCCAGATGAATTGGACAATAACATGTCATGCCCCTTGTACATATTGGCGTTTTAGCCAACTGAGTAAGTCGTGGAAATGTTTCTACTCTTCGGAGCATTTCTGAAGCATGCCTGTCGGGAGGGCTTCCTGAGATTTGTGCGGTTATAAGCAACTTGCCCCAGTATCATGAGTTTAGGAACAATGCCCCTGATTGGTCAACACGTATGAGGGAGTCTTTGAGTCTTGACCTGATTGCTCCAGATATATGAATTCTTACTCAAAAGGGTATTCAACTACTTTTGTGCTCTTGAGGGTGATCAGTATTTGAGATATTCTCGCTCGAACTCAACGGAGTTCTAAAGACAACTTGTCCCTTGAGAGGATTAGACTTTTCATCTGCAGATCATGATGGAGGCTTTCCTGGTGTCAAGTACTTGTTCATATGCAAGAATGTTTATTATGAGAAATATAATTTTAATGCAAAGTTCATGTTTGTCTTGAAGTTTAAAAGAAACTTTTTGAAAGGATGTCAAAACATCGAATTTTTGTGAAAGGCGGTGTGATACCAACTCAAGCGTTTTAGCAAAACTCCTAGGAGTCAGTTTACCGTATTCTTGTTACGGTATGCTTTCGAATCAACCCTGCCTCAATTAGGACTTTTTAGGGTTGTAACGTGGCCAGGTTCATGGTTTTAGAAAAAAAAGATATATATGCTCAAAATTTTATTGGTGCCCACCCCCTTTGTGATGTTCTCCAACCGACGTTCAGTCAACCCGATACGAGTATTCATCCTTCAAGAGGAGTCTGAGACGACTGAGGAATCGATGAGGTGTCTGGACATGGAAGTCACTTTACCTTTTGTATTTGGTGTCTAATCACACGACTTTGTTCTTTTGTTAAGGATATTTTTGTTTTGCAATACTTTCATTTTTTCCTAACTTTTGCCTGGACAAATTCTTTTTAATTCTGGGTTTGAAGTCCAGTGGGATGCCCTAACTTTTTCCTAAGTCATTTGTTTTCAAGTTATTGACTTAGCGGGCTTTCTTTTCTCTTTTTTTTCGATTCGTTCTCTTTTTTTTTTGAACAAGTCGTGTGATCCTGAGTCTTTTGACTTGTTGAGATGATAGTGACTGCTTCATTTCTTGGTTGATGAGGGATAACTATTGTGGTATTGACTTTCCTCAACCTTTTGAAGGGTAACCAAATTTGTATCCTTATATGCCTGCTCCTGATGAATTTTGAATGCTCAACCAGGTTAACTGAACACTACCCTGCCCATGGGTTAAATGTGAGGGTTTTTCGTATAGAAAATAAACTCCTACTTCAAGGCTCAAGGGGGTTAACGAGGGTTTATCATCCTTATATCTCCAGTGTTTGGGATTTGAAACAATGCTTGTACATCATCAACAGGGTTTTACTCTAAAGCATACCATTTGAGGTTATGGGTATTATATGTTCATCATTCTCCCTTCGGAGTTACCATGCTTTAGCACCGCGAGTTTGGTATCACCAGCAAAGAAAAACATGTTAGAGAGAGAGTGAATGAATTTTTTCAAGACAAACATATTCAATGCATCATTATTATAGTTCAAAAACAAACAAGTATGACATATAAGCAATATTGAATCAAAATAAGAAAGACTACGCATGAACATGCATGATGATATAGAGATTGTCAAAGTTGAGGAGATTTTCTCCGTATGGACTTATTGCTTCAGAAGATCCATTGAGTCGAAGGAGAACTTTAAATATGGCTTTCAGGTACAAATGATGATAACCTTTGCGTCGGTCATGATTTGAACCTTGTTTCTAAATGGCTGTCAATCATCAATCGAATGGCTAAGTGCCCCAGAGTGGAAAACAAACCGAGCGTTAGTGTCTGAACCTGCAGGACACTTTAGATTACTTCTAGGAAGAAGATTCTGACGAAGTCACCCAAAAGTTGTAAGTGTACAACTTCAGGGATAGTAAGAATAAAGTAGTAAAAAAATGAGAAACTTATCCTTTGGAAACTTTGGTTGCAGCTTCGTCTGAAGAACTTTGACTTTTCATCTTCGAACGTCCTTCTATAATAATCAAGCTCACCATATCCAGTGGGTCATAGCCTCTGATTTAGGGTACGTTACTTTTGAGTTTAAAGGCATATGGCTAAAGGAAAATAAATCCTCTAGCCCCTTGATAGGAACTGTACCCTTGAGTTTGAAGGCATCTGGCTAGAGGAAAATAAATCCTCTTGCCCCTTGACAGAAGTTTATTATACTTTCGAATTTGAAAAGTATCTGGCTAGAGGAAAATAAATCCTCTTGCCCCTTGATAGGAACTATACCTTTGAGTTTGAGAGTATCTGGCTAGAGGGAAATAAATCATCTTGCCCCTTGATATGAATTAAGGCTCTTAATAGTCCTTCCATAACAGTACCTAGGAATTATGCGTCCTAAATACCTAAGATCCCTGAAAAAGGTTAGTCAGCACGTTATGTAAAAGCATAGGGTAGTACGGACAAGTAAGTCCTACAAACAAAACCTGCAAGGAGATCAAGTGGTTAGACAACAAACATGTCACACAAAAGTCCTTAGGTTTACGGCTTGCATGGAGTATGACCAGGTGATTACCCTTCCCTAAAGGTACTTCTAAAGGTAAAGAGATTTCACCAACAGGGTTCTACCAGTTACTCAGAATTGTCATCCCCTCTAAAGCACCCTTGAACATGGTACATGCATACCACACAATGATATTTTAAGAAGAAACCTATCTGAGTTGTAGTATCGGGTCGCAACCATAACTTGACATGCATCAAGAATAGCCCTCCCACTACGTTCCTAAAAGTCAAGATGGGTTAAAGGTGACTAAAGGTCCTTGAGCTCCGACGCACCCAAAGGTACATACGTAAACCTCTCTCATGCAAAAGAGGTACATAATAACCAGTGGAGGCCTAACTCAAGCGCGAACTCTCATATTGACCAATCCCAAGCATGCACGAGGGAGGTCTCCATGACTATGCCGCTCCTATCTTAAGGTGTACTCGAATCCGAGTATAGGATTCATCTTCCAAGAAAACCCAAGTAACCTTGAAAAGTAAAGCAATCAAAACAAACAAATTGGTGATCTAAGCCCTAAGGTAAACCCTTCTTTAAAGAATCCCTAGCAGAGTCGCCAGTTCTGTAACTGACTTTAAATGTCGCGGTTAAGCATGAGTCGCCACCGACTTTTATTTTGTCCAATATCTTGGAAGGGTTAAAAGAACAGAAAAAGACCCTTTCTGAAGAAAATGGGATCGGGGGGTAGATTATGAAAAGGGAAGGTGTAAGCACCCTTTTCATCCGTAGTTGTCTACGGGCTCTTAATTTACTTAGCTCATGTTTGTTTTGTTTGATTTGAGTTGAAAAGGGACATAAGGACTTTAGCGTAAATGTGTAGCCTTAGTCTTTGAAAGAGTTTTTGAAAAGATGTTTTTAATAGAGCTAGGCATATTAAGAGCACTACCCTAAATTAGTCCTTTTTTATGCTTTTTATCCTTCTAAGAAATGGATAGGGCTATCCTTACCATTTAGGGTAGGTAGTCCTATTGATTGGACGAGTTCGGGACCATCGAAGGGTCGTTGAGGTCGTTGAAAGCAACAATTAGAGGTACCTTTTAGCAAGTTCAAAGGGACGATCGTCACTTTTTCGTAGGCAACAATCGAGGGTCATCGAGGGACTTAGTGGCGATTTTATATTGAGGGACTTTTGCTAATGGGTACCTCTACATTTCGAGGGACACAACCATATATTCGAAGGCAACCAAGAGAGGCGTACCCTAAGGGTGAGTGTGTGCAACAAGCATGTGTATTGGATTCGAATATTTAATCTTAGTTAGTGATCTACGATTGAGACTGATGTCTTTTCACGCCTTAAATTACTATCACACGCATATAAGTATTGCAGAAAAATAAAGAGCAGAAAATAAAGAGGTCCTACGCTATTACATGGCTTCGGGGATGGGGATTACAAATTGTCAAACGCATGGGGATATGAAATTATTACAACAACCCAAATGAAAATTAAAGCGGAAAGTAAAAAGCTTATTATATACCAAAAAATTGTAAATGTCCATCAAATAATCCAAGTGCCTCAAGATAATGATACCTCGCAAAAACAAATAAAAGTTAGTATGTATATAGAAAATGTTGAGTTTTAGTATTTTATATTTAAATTAAATTATAAATAACTAATCTAAATTAGTTTCTATAAAAAACCTAATAACTAGATTATTTAACTAAAACTAATTAAATAAAAACTATTTTTGTGTTTTGATAGTTTAGATTTTTTAATAACTAAAATAAATAAACTAAATTAAAAATAAAACTAAGTTAAGTATCTAAGACCAATCAATCAACTAATTAAACTACGACCTAACAAAACTAAATCGATCTAATGAAAACTAAATCGATCTAATGAAAACTAAATCGATCGAATGAAAGTAAATTAACAAAACATGTTTTTTTTCTTTCTTGTACTTTGACTAGGATTAAACGAATTAGAGGACCAAAATTAAAAACCAAACAAAAGCTAATTAATTATAATCAAAATTAAGGCCAATTAGAGTAGCCAATCAAATCAAAATAAAAAACAATAATAAAAAAATGGATCGGAACATATCACGAGTTGCACGGATCTGTTCCTCTATTCTATTTTCCTGCAAAAAAAACAAACTTTATACAAATTTGAAGTGATTATATTAGTATTAGCAATGGTGGAGTTTATGGTTTGCTGTTACTATTTTCTGGAAATTTAGTATGAGTTTTGTGATGGTTGTTTATGTAAAAAAGGGAGACTTTTTAAGAGTGACAGGTTACTGTGTAACGTGTGTGAATTTTAAATGGTTCTTTTGAGGAGTGTTAGAAATTAGGGGTTGAATCTCCCTTTTTTCCTTCAGATTTTGGTTATGGTGGTGTGGATAAATTCTACGACATATGATGTTAGTTTTGGAGTGGAACACAAAAGCTGTAAAAAAATTGTTAGCAGAGTGGTTAACGTGAGAATGAGGTGAAAAGAGTTAATTGTTCGTTTGGTGTAAAGAAATTACAGAATATAGTGGTAGTGTGGTTAAAATGAAGAGAGGATGGGAATACGGAAATTGGTGCGGCTACTGTATGAGAATAGGGTTAGAATTGTGGCTGTCCGTGATCCCTCCTTAGAAATTGGTCTCCTTTTATTATTAGAGATTAGGTTAAATAAAAAAGGAAATTAAATCACCTATTAAACATGAAATTGAATATTAGAATAAAGTTGAATCAATGGTTTAATTATTATAATAAGAATTGAATAAAAAAACATTTATTTTATGAACATTTCTCGATTTGTTTCTTAGAATAACAACTCAACTTAAAAACTTTTTTTTTCCTTCTAAAATTGTATAAAATCAAAATTTAAATGAAAGATAAATAATAATTTTTTTTATAAATATGCATAAAAATTAAAATTAAAAAACGAAAATTGAAAAGTAAATAGTATAAATATGTTTTTTTTTTTGTGATTTTTAATAATAAATGGAAATAAAATTAAAATTAAGGTTAGAAACAAAATGAAAGCGAAAACTGTCAAAAATGGGATTCGAACCCCGGACCTTGCACTTGCAAACCTCACTTCTTTACCAATTGTGCTATATTATTTGTTTGAAATAAAAAGCCAATTAATAGTGTAAGAAGCATCGGCCAGCATTTTGCTATTTATTAAAATATAAATAATTTAAGAGTAAATTATTATATTTTAAAATAGGCTTTTAATCGAATATTTATAAAATTCAGGATGTCAATGTAAATGAACCTGAGATTTTATAAAATCCAATTTTTTGACATAGTTTTGAAATTTCGGAAAGTGTGGGCAAATTTTGGGGTACAACACCACCAAATCGACAAATTGCCGAATCCTCTGATACTTGATACCTTGCTTGATCTCTTCACGAAGACCATTCTCAAATTTGATACACTTTGAGAATTCACTAGCTTCATCATTGTTGTAGTGAACGTAGTACTTCGCCAACTCAAAAAATTTCGAAGCATACTCTAGCACCATTATATTACCTTGAGTCAGCTCCAAAAATTCAATTTCTTTCCTGCCTCGAACGTCCCCAGGAAAATAACTCCTCAAAAACTCTCTTTTGAACACAGCTCAAGAAATAGCTACACCATCAGCATCCAGTTCAGCTCTAGTAGCCATCCACCAGTCATGAGCCTCTTCGGACAACATATGAGTACCATACCTTACTTTCCGACTCTCAGCACAATCAATGTCTCTAAAAATCCTCTCGATCTCCTTTAGCCACTTCTGAGCACCTTCAGGATCATGCGTGCCCTTGAACAACAGATGATTGTTCCTCTGAAAATTCCTCAATTGCCTGTCAGCACCAATCCTAGCTCCATTTACATTCCCTCCCAGCACACCACCAATCATGCCCAAAGCCTCAGCGATAGCATCGTCGTTTCTTCCACCTCTTTCAACCATTGTTCTACTAATCCACAAAACAATTCCATTAGCACCAAAAGTATCGACAGTGATAACTCACACTCGTCGCATATAAAGGAATAACCGACACTAAGACTCTGGTTACAACGACCGACTATGCTCTGATACCACTATTGTAACACCCTTCTAAACCCCACGGCAATTAAATAAATAATCATAGTAACATGAAACAAGGGTGCCACAATTCAACTTAAAACACAAAAATAACGTACTTCATTGTCATGCATTAACTAAGGAACATTCATCAATAGTTCACAACATCTCATGTCAACACAGCGGAAAATTAATCAAACGGATAGGCACAACATCTTTGATACCATATCCCAAAAAATAACCCAAAAACAACAATTAAAGTTATAAACTTATAAACTCAAAAACTAGCGTTCCCCAGTGTTAGAATATCAGAGCATGACACTTGACACTACACTAAACACACTGACTTATGAGCTAATCCTCACCAAGTCGAAAGCCGCTATCCTCAATTTGAAAATTGACAACATGTATGGGTGAGTCTCATTCACAATTAATAAATATTATGCATTCATAAGCAACATAACATCATAGCATACCATTCACCCAATTGCATTATATTCAGATTTTCATACAATCATCAAGTAACCATACCAACAATTACATCACCAAAATATAACACTGAAACTCATTCAATCATGTTATATCAATATGCATATGGACCAACTGACACTATGCATGTGGTATCAATAAACCGTGGACTTAATCCACCCGACCGACCTAAACATCACCGAGATACGGCCTTACCGACACAAATTCCACACAATGGAAATTATATCCACCACTAATCCATACATCACCGGGATCCAGTTATTAAATGATGTATGAATGAATGCACACACATATGACATACTTACGCATCACCGATCTGATGAAATACATCATCTCACAACTCACCATTATCACCACCAACGAGTATGCTTATGTTCCGCAATCATTCAATCATATCACTCATTCATTAATTAAACATAGCAAATCACAATTCATCCATCACCGCAACAATACATTGTCTTATCCGCAATTCACATATTTGCGCAATGTTTTATTCCACCAAAGCAATTAAATTGAGTTTTAGAAATAAAGTCGGTCACTTCCTATAATTTTATTTTATATTATAAAACATTTAATTAGCTTTGCAACGCCCAAAATGGCACATAAAAAGAGTACACGAATCAAAAGATACGCAATTTCTAAGTTTGGAAAAATTTCTGCCCAGCAGGGTCCGCTCAGCGGACCACCAGCGACGTGAGGCAGAAGTGAACTACATTGGGACCTCCGCTTAGCGGACCTACCTCCGCTTAGCGGACCTACCTCCGCTTAGCTGACCTACCTCCGCTTAGCGGACCTACCTCCGCTTAGCGGACGTGCAATTTTGCAGAATTTTCATCTCTGCAACAGACCTGCGATCTCACCCATTCTCCACCCAAAATGCATTCCAAACATCATATAAAGGTATAAAAACATCGCAGACATTATCACACATCTTCCAACACCATGAAAACACATTTTTCCATTCATAATTTCATGCAACATCATCAATTTCCCTAAACTATTTCATTCCCAAACCTAACAATCCCAATCCCAATACAACCAATTGAATCAAATAATATCCTAAGCAATCCTATTACCTATAATCACATAATAGATACTAAAAGGAAGAGTCCTCCCTTACCTTTGATCGGAGTTCTTGAAGGTTCCCTTCTTCCTCTTCCTCTTCTCTTCTTTGCTCTTTCACGTGTTTTTCTTTTTCTCCCAATTGGCTCTTTTCTTATTTTATGAAAAATAAAATAAAATAAACACAACTTAGTAAAAGGCCTAACCAAACAACACCCCTCTTTTACTAACATTACACCTTAAGCCCAATAGCTCTTATTCCATAATTTTCCAGCTAAATCCAAATTAAAATACCAAAATTCCAATTAATTAATTCAAATCCAATTAAATTAATAAACGGAAAATATGGGGTGTTACAATAAACATCAACACTGAGGTTGGAAATGACGATTGGCATGGACACTTAGGTCGGTGAAGGAACGATAGACATCAACACTGAGGTTGGGAATGATGATTGGCATCGACACTGAGTTTGGTGAAGGAACGATAGACATCAACACTAGGGTTGGGGAAAAAATAATCGACATCAAGACTGAGGTTGGAGGACATGCTAGACATCAACACTGAGGTTGGAAATAACGGTTGTTATCGACATTGAGGTCGGGAAAGGAATGATAGACATCAACACTGAGTAGGGGTGGAAATAGGCTAGGCTAGGCTAGGCTTTAGAAGGCCTGAGCCTGGCCTACGATAAACTTAAAAGGCCTAAGCCTGGCCTAAGGCCTAATATAGGCTCAGTTTTTTGGCCTGACCTGGCCTTTTTAAAAGCCTGGCCTGGCCTGAAAGCCTATTTAAAAAGCCTGTATCTCATTAAAGTTTTCAATTAATCTATATAACTTAAGAAGTCTTGTAGGTCGGCCTATATATACATATATAAGTGAACCTATTTAGCATTTGTTATATATATATATATATATATATATATATATATATATATATATATATATATATATATATATATATATAAAAGGTAGCCTATTTAGCTTTTTTTTCTAATATATATGCATACATGAACCAACTTACCAACTTATTTAACATATTTCTAATATATATGAAAATATAGGCCGGCCTATAAGGCTTCATAGGCTTTTTTAATAGCCTAAGCATGGCCTATTAAATAAAATAGGCTTTTAAAAAAGCCTAAGCCCGACCTCTTTATTAAATAGGCCTGGCCTGGCCTACGATAAACTTAAAAGGCCTAAGCCTGGCCTAAGGCCTAATATAGGCTCAGTTTTTTGGCCTGACCTGGCCTTTTTAAAAGCCTGGCCTGGCCTGAAAGCCTATTTAAAAAGCCTGTATCTCATTAAAGTTTTCAATTAATCTATATAACTTAAGAAGTCTTGTAGGTCGGCCTATATATACATATATAAGTGAACCTATTTAGCATTTGTTATATATATATATATATATATATATATATATATATATATATATATATATATATATATATATATATATATATATATATATATATATATATAAAAGGTAGCCTATTTAGCTTTTTTTTCTAATATATATGCATACATGAACCAACTTACCAACTTATTTAACATATTTCTAATATATATGAAAATATAGGCCGGCCTATAAGGCTTCATAGGCTTTTTTAATAGCCTAAGCATGGCCTATTAAATAAAATAGGCTTTTAAAAAAGCCTAAGCCCGACCTCTTTATTAAATAGGCCTGGCCTGGCCTAGGCCTATGTAGGCTGGGCCGTAGGCCCCTGTAGGCCGGCCTGGCCTATTCCCACCCCTAACACTGAGGTTGGAGAAAAAATGATAGGCATTAACACTGAGGTTGGAGAATAGTAAAAAGACAAACGTCACTGGGGATTGAGAATACCAGGTATTGGCACCGTGGCTCGAGGAGGTTTGAAATGTGATAACAGGTGTCAAACAGGGTTTATAAGGATAACATTCTCTGTGGGGATGTATCACTGTCTTAATTGATTACCGATTCTGATTATTTGGCTTATGCTTCATATGCATATCTTTGTGGTACTACTAAGCATGGGTTATGGTTCTCCAAGGGTAGTGATTGCTCTTTGGTTGGCTACTCCAATTCTGACTTTGCTGGTTGCAAGTTAGATAGGAAAAGCACTAGTGTCACATGTCACTTCTTTTCAAACTCCTTAGTGAGTATGCATAGCAAGAAACAAGTATATGTTGCTTTGTCAACCGCCGAGGCGGAATATGTGGCTGCCGGTAATTGTTGTGCCCAAATCTTGTGGCTCAAACAACAATTGCTCGATTTCAATGTAAGGCTCGATCATATTCCCATCTTTTGTGACAACACAAGTTTTATCAATTTAACCAAAAATACTATTTTACACTCGCGCACTAAACACATTGAAATTAGGCACCATTTCCTTGGAGATCATATAGAGAAAGGTGATGTTGTATTCGAGCATGTTGAAAGTAAGCTACCGAGCCTTTCTTACATATTCGTAGGGAACTCAGTGTTCTTGACATATCGGATAGGATGCAACTATTATAGTTGCATTGGCTCTATTTATTCATATATATGCTCTAATAAATTCTCTTGAGCTGTATATTCAAGCTATGTGAGGACAAATGTCATATCTCCTAATGCCAAGGTAATATCGTTCCAAGTCACAATCTCTTTCTTGACTCTTTAAAATGGTAAACTCAATACCGATACATGTCTATCTATGCTATACTTGTTTTTATTATGTCTTGTGTTATATGATACCTGTTTAAGCTTTTATATATGTCGCATCATGCATAAATGTTCTCTCCTAAACGAAAATTGGAAATTTGACAGGCCTAGGTCGACCTCCCATTTCTATAGGTCGACCCATTCATAGAATTTTTTTTTTTAAAATTTCAGGTTTATGCATCGACGCATGACCTGCATAGGTCGATGCATCGTGCGCAAACTTCCAATTTCTTTTAAATAAATGGCTGTGTTCTCCTGGCTCATTCTCCTCTCCCTTTTTGCGCCGACACACATAACAAAAACCCTAAAAACCAAAATCCTCATCTTGCTCCAAACTCAACTTCAATCTCCATCTATGGCTTCCCCAAGACCTAACAAGAAGAGATTGCTGAGGGGAAGTGGCTCATCTCAACGACAAAATCCGGTAACACCTTTATCTTATCTCTTTGATGATGTGGTTGAGTCATATGGATCTGATTTTAGGAAGAGGAAAGTTGTCAAACAATTTTTGCTTTATAGTGGAACTTTAGGAAGACTACATCTTGATGAGATAATGGATCTGTTAAACTTTCAAAAATTGGGTACCTTCTTAGAGTTGTGTCATGATTACAATGAAGAATTAGTCAAAATGTTCTACAATAGCATGCAGGATGAATTTGAAGGTAGTATTTTTCGTTACAAAATGGGAACAAATATATATGTTGTGACTGAAAATATTTGGAAGTTGGACTATTTCCTCCAAGTCCGGTAGCTATGAAAATAACCGACACCAATCTAGTTGAGGGATATGATTTTAAAGTAGCCTTAAACTCTATGCTAAGGTGTCCCTATCTTGAAAATGTGGTCCAAAGCAACCTATTTCCAAGAAACATTACTACCAGATTTTTGAAACCGCTTGATCGGATCCTTCAATGGATTGTGTCACGTATCATTCGCCCCAAGAGTGGTGGCTATTCTCGTGTTGATTAATCTGAAGTTCATTTAATTTGGTTAATCCAAAACATGATTATGGTGAATTGGCCTCACTATTTTGCTAAACGAATGTTTGATTTGAAGGAATCAGGAAGAGGAACCGCATTATGCTATGCATCTTTCATTCAACTTGTGCTGAACAAAGCCAACATCAATGTTCCAAATCTCCCTATGCTACAAATTCCTCCCAACCAAGAATTTACTAAAAAAAACTATCAATATGATGGGGTATTTTTGGGACAAAAATATGAAGGAGTATAGGATTGTGGTTAGGAGCACTAATGCTGATCTTCAAAGGGGGACTAGCAATGAAGAAAATGAATTGAATGAAGGTGATAAGGAAAATGCTGAGTCTATGGATGAAGATGACAATGAAGCTCCGGGTGGAGACAGCTCACACATTATACACTTGTTTGAGACCATGCGACTTCAACAGGTGGAGAATCAAAATCTCATGAATGAGCGCCTCTCTGCCTTGACCACTCGTGTCACAGAGCAAGGCGAACAATTCACGGCCTACTCCACCATTCAAGAATAGCGGTACAACACCTTGTATGGGATGATAGAATCTCAAGCAAACAATTTTAACTCCTTCACCAACAACTTCATGCAATACTATCCTTTTCTTGTAACACAAGCTTCACCGCCACCGCAAGAGGGAGATGGAAATGATGATGCCTAGGATCTTTGCCATTTGTATGTCATTTGCATTTTATGCGAACAATGTTTGCTTGTTTATTTTTTTAATCTTATGTTTGGATATTCCTTGCTGCTACTTTGTGTTTGTTTGTAAGGATAAGAAATAGAGCTTATGCTCATATTTGATGTTTTTATTTATATTATTCTCCCTTCTTTTTAATTTCTTCTCTTCTATCCTTTTATGTGATTGATAGTTAGAGATTATGAATGTATATTGCAGATGTTATGATCATAGATAAATGACTATTGTATTCTCTCTCACGCGTTTCTTGGTTCCTTTTTGATGTTGTTAAAGGGGGAGAAGGTATTTGAAAGCTGACCATTTCAGGGGTGCATCAAGACAGGGGGAGGAAAACTCTCCATGTGTATATTCTTCTTGAAGTAATGATGCAAGAATTGTCTTGAGTCTTTGGTTGACTCATAAGGACAAATTGACAAGTTTTGCCATCATCAAAAAGGGGGGGGGGGTATGTGAGAGCAACAATGAGTATTAACGATGACAAAACTTTCTACTCAATATTGGTGAACCCACAAGTCAACATGCCAACAAAAGAAACAAGAAGAAACATCACGAAATGGAAATTTTGGACATAATTCAGGAATAGGTCGACTCACTCTCTATGTAGGTCGACACACTGACTTAAAAATAGAGTTCATGGAAAAGTTAGAAAACTCAGGCCGACTCATGCATCCTATAGGTCGACTCATGTAAATTTGGGTGTGCCTTGGGTAGCTACAGGTTGACCCTCAAGTCGACTCATCTGGTGATTCTTCATAGAACAGCATGCATCGATGCATGGCCTCTTTCAGGTCGACACATGACAAATTTGATGCAGCCTCGGGTCACCATTGGTCGACCTTGAGGTCGACACATAAACATCTTCATGTCGACACACACTTGTTGTATGCGCCCAGACTTAGCACAGGTCGACTCTCTCAGTGGGGGAGGTCGACTCACCGCTCCAGAAATTGGTTTTTGCCGATGTTATTTGTGCCTTGTGTTTGAGAACATATAAATACATTCTTTGATCATTTCATAGTAAACAAGAAAAGTGAAAATTGACACAACGCTCTCATCATCTTCAACCTTTCACTCATCGATTGATAATCACACATAACAATCTTTATCAATCATGGTGAGGAACGTGAGTTGATAATGTTCGACGGTAGATTCGGTTCTTGATCGAGTTGAGAGTTCGTGGGTTTTTCTTGAATAAAACCTTAGGGTTTTGTCCTCCAAGATCAAGTGTGATTTGGGGTTTTTTGACGATTGCTTCGCTTCACAATTATCCAACCGTGCTTAAGGGTTTGAGGGATTTGTGATTCGCTCAACAAGCTAGCAGCAACTGGAGAATAGGGAAGGAAGGATCGGGGTCTAGATTCATCAAGATCGTCGATAATCACATGGTTCTACTTGAATTAAGGGGAGAGAAGTGTTTAGTTTCAATTTTACTGCATAATTGTAGTTGGTGATTGGTAAACTCTTTTCTTGTTAAACAATTTGCATTCAATACATATTATCCTAATTCCATTTGGAATTAGGGGCAGACGTATCCTACGCGAGGACGACAAGGGGAACTGCCTAAACAAATACTGCGTTCTTTCTTGTTTTCGCTTTATCTTTTAGTAATTATTTATGGTGAAATTCGTATTTGATCAAAAGATGAAACTTGGTGAAAAGTGCTCACCAAGTGTTTGATAAAATTCCAAATACAACTTTTGCTAAGTTTTTGTTAAATAGTTGATTGTGAGTAATTACATATTGTGTGTAGATTAACAAATTGGTAATTACGTCAAATTGCAAAATTTTGTTTCATTAATTTCTTCATTTGGTTTTGTTCACGCATACCCGGCATCCAATAGCTTGATCGTTCTAGACGATTTGTTTGTTTCTGAGGTAACAAAGTTTTAAACACAAATATTCGGTAAAATTTGAAAACGGTGGTCTATTCACCCCCCTCTAGACCCACCTTATCGTCTAACAGAATTGGCACATTAGGTCAAGATGCTAAAAGGAGAATCTTCCAGGGTTCAAAAGAGGACTAGAACTGAAAGGGGTGAAAGGCTTACTGCTGTTTTTGTTGAGGATCACCAGAAGATCATGGAAAAGGCCATAAAAGAAGCAGAAGAGAGGCTCAAGCGAGAGTACAAGGAAGATTTGAAAGCTTACAAACTCAAGATAGAGAAAGAAGCTAGGGCTAAGGTGAAGAGTCTGAAAAAGAAGCTGGAAGTAGAGACGACCCAAAGGATAGCAGTTGAGACTCAACTCAAAGGGAGCCACCTTCGCATGTCCCGAGTAACAGAAGAGAATGCAAGGCTCGAAAATCAGATACCGGGGATGGAAAGTACACTTGAGAAAAATCCTCTTCCAGAATGCAAAGAATGTGAGGGCCTAATAGCCCAATGCAAGAAGTTAGATGGACAACTTTTTCGAAAAGACGTGGTGATCTAGAGTTTCGTCAAAGGGAGCAACCGAGAACAAACCAAGAAGTTGTTTGAAGAGATCAAGAAATGGAGCGACGAGCACTTCAAACAGGGAGAGCCATTATTTTATACAGATATGGAATAATGTTTGAGTCTGTATTTCAGGATCACCACCAGAATTGTTGGATGAGGCCTCTATTTTCTTGTATCGAACTATCTTGCTTGGGTATGGGCTTGCCCAAGTTTAAAAGTTTATTATGAATGAAAAAACGAGTCTTTTGTTTTTTTCTTGATGCTTGTCTTATATCACGTTGTTATTTATTCTTGATCGATAATAAAAAAAAATTGGATACTCTGAAAATGGCACATCACATTATATGCACACATGCACTCACACATTCATACTATCATATCGCATTTCAGGGTTCCGTTTCAAAAACTAATTAGGGTCCCTTTCAACAGATTTTTCCTTCATCAACGAAACTAACTTCCCTACATCCGTATCGTACAAGGAGAAATCAGAGGAGAATGGTGGACCATCTTGAACAGAATCAGGCTGGACTTTATAAGGACACGGACACTATGGGGGAGAGGATGAACCAACTCTTGGAGACTCTCCATGCTATTATTCAGAGGCAGGAGGAGCTCAGACAGAGCATCGTTAAACTTACCAAGGATGCTCCGACCACTTCTACTAATGGGGGGGCGAAAACTGTGGAGGTTCCAGTTGAGGGTGTTCCTAAAGTGATGGACGATCATCACAATGTTATTGACCTTCATCAAGATCTTACTGTTGATCTGACTGAAACGGATAGAATGTATCGTGCTCTTGAGGAGTGTCTCAAGGCCATTGAGGTTGCCAAGACTTCTAGCTTCAATACTGCTGCTTTGAGCCTAGTTCCTGGGATTGTCATTCCTCCGAAGTTCAAAGTGCCCGACTTCGACAAATACAAAGGTGTCACATGCCTAGAGACTCATCCCCTTTCTTATTGCCGCAAGATGGCGGCTCATGCTGACAACGAGCCATGGCTTATCCATTTCTTACTGACAACGAGCCATGGCTTATCCATTTATTTAATTGCTTACTGGGGCTCTATTAGAATTGTACATGCAACTTGAACGGACTCATATTCGTACTTGGGGAGAGCTTGCTGATGCTTTCTTGAAACATTATTGTAACACCCTTCTAAGCCCCGCAGCAATTAAATAAATTATTCTGAGTACATGAAACAAGGGTGCCACAATTCAGATTGAAAAACAAACATCATACGTCTATGTCATGCATTCACCGAGGAAATCCAACACAATTCATAACTACTCATGTTAACACAGCGGAAAATAAGTTATACGGAATAGTTCAACATCTTTTTAAAGCTATATACCACCAAAACTCAAATAAAATAAATAGAGTCATAAACATAAACTCAAAACATCTCATTCCCTAGTGTTACAATATCAGAGCATGACACCTGACGCTAAACTAAACACACTAACTCATGAGCTAATCCTCACCAAGTCTTAAAAGCCGCTATCCTCAATCTGAAAATGACAACATGTAAGGGTGAGTCTCATTGCAATTAACAAATATTATTGCATCGTAAATAATAACACATCATATTTATATTATTCACCCAATTATATCACACTCAGACAATTCAACAAGAACACAACCAACACATCATCGATTCATAACACTGAAACACATTCAATCATGTTATGAAAATCATGCATATGAATGAACTGACACAATGCATGTGGTACCAAACAACATCAATGGGAATAACCCACCGACCGATCCAACATCTTCAAGATACGGCCTCTCAGCACAAATTCCACATAATGGGAATTATGCCCTTCGCTGAATCCACACAACGTTCGTGTTCAGCCCTCAAACGTATGATTATGAATGAATGCAAACATATACAACATACTTATAACATCGTCGATCCGATGAACATCATCGTCTCATCTCTTACCATCATCATCATCATTATCAAGCATGCTTAAATATATATTAGCATCATTCAAATACCATCCAATTGTCATCATCATACAACTCATAAATCATCATATGATTATTGCTTCAAACATAGCATGTATTAACACATCTCATCACATATAAACACACTACATCATTCATCAAACAATAAACTCATGATTCCAATTTAATTGAAATTTACACCTCATTTCATCATTTAAACACATAGGCTATCTCGTAAGGTTCAACATGCTCAAAACGACACTAAAAACGGACATATGGTTTGAAAGTTATGACCTTTAGAAAATTTGTAAAAAATTTGAATGCTGTGAGTCGACTCACAACTTCTTCAGGTCGACCCATGAGTCGACTCATGTTGGTCTTTTGGGAACCTATAGGTCGACGCATGAGTTTCATAGGTCGACGCATGCTGCGTTTATGCAGAATTTTTCTTCGATTTTTGACATCTTTCCTCTCCCAATCTCAATCTAATCGCACCACAACAGTTCCCACACCAAAATATCATCAATTAACATAATATACTACAGTTATAACACATTTTAGAGGTCATCTAACACCAAAACCATTCATCAATTCATCAATTACATCAATTCAATAAAAACAACCAAAATCTCCCAAAACCCCAAAACCTAAACATACAATCCAATTGACCTAAGTAATATTCCTAATCAGTATTATCATCTAAAATACGATAAGAGATGCTAATCGGAGAGTCCCCCCTTACCTTATTCAAGAATTATTGGTTGGTCCTCTTCCTCTTCTGCTCCTCTTTTACGTATTCCCCTTTCTCCTCTTTTGCTTCTATTTTTCTTCTTTTCTCAACTTCTCTATTTTATGAAAGAATAAAATCCACTTAGTATAGGTCTATCACTTAGCACCCCTCTCTTACTAATCACAACACCAAGCCCAATAACTCCTTTTTCCAAAATCCTCAAGTAAATCCAGTCAAATGCCAAATAATTCCAATAAATAGTTAAATTCCAATTTAAATTAATTATGGAAAATATGGGGTGTAACAACTCTCCCCCGCTAAAAGAGTTTTCATACTCGAAAACATACCTCAAGTAAAGAGTTCCAGATAAGAGTCTTTCATCTGGCTTTCCAGCTCCCAGGTAACATTTCCATCAGCCGGTCCTCCCCAAGCTACTCTGACCAAAGCTATCTCTTTGCCACGTGATTGCTTCAGCTTTCGATCTTCAATCCTCACAGGTAAAGCCTCAACCGTCAAGTTGTCTTTCACCTGTACATCGTCTACTTGGATCACATGGGACAGATTCACAATGTATTTCCTCAACTGAGACACATGAAATACATCATGCAAATTTGCAAGCATCAGCAGTAAAGCAATACGATAGGCTACTTCCCATACTCTTTCAGAAATCTGAAACGGACCAATGAAACACGATGTCAACTTCTTTGACTTCAACGCTCGACCAATACCCGTCATAGGAGTAACTCTCATAAATACACAATCTCCCTCTTGAAACTCAAGTGTCTTCCTTCTCTTGTCGTGATAACTCTTCTGACGACTGTGAGAAGCTTTAATTTTCTCCTGAATCATCTTAATCTTTTCTGTAGTTTGTTGTACAATTTCTGGCCCGATCACAACACTCTCACCAGATTCGTACCAACACAACGGCGTCCTACATCTCCTACCATACAAAGCCTCAAACAGAGCCATACCAATGCTCGAATGATAACTATTGTTGTAGGTAAACTCAATCAACGGTAAATAATTGTCCCACGTACCACCTTTCTCTAACACACAAGCACGCAACAAATCTTCTAACGATTGAGTCGTCCTTTCAGTTTGTCCGTCAGTCTGCAGATGATAAGCAGAACTCAATCTCAACTCAGTGTCCAAATCCGTCTGCAAACCTTCCCAGAACATACACGTAAATCTCAGATCTCTGTCAGACACGATACTTGAAGGAATATCGTGCAGACTAACTATCTTTTCAATATACAATTGAGCCAACTTCTCCATCGGATAATCCATTCTTACCGGTATGAAATGTGCAGATTTCATCAACCTGTCCACAACCACCCAGATAGCCTCCCAATTCCTAACAGTTCTCGGCAAACCCGAAACAAAGTCCATTGATATGTTATCCCACTTCCATTCAGGAATGAACAGTGGTTGCATAAACCCAGATGGCTTTTGATGTTCAACTTTTGACTTCTGGCATGTCAAACAAGAATAAACAAACTCTGCAATTTCCTTCTTCATTCCAGGCCATCGAAACAACTTATTCAAGTTATGATACATCTTGGTAGCACCAGGATGAATGCTCAATCCACTACGGTGTCCTTCTTCCAAAATATTCTTTCGGAGTTTAGCAACATCAGGAACACAGACTCTATCACCAAACCTCATTATACCATTCTCGTCAATTCTGAATTCACCGCCTTTTCCTTGATTAATCAAAGTCAACTTATCGATCAATTCGACATCAACTTTCTTACCCTCTCTGATCTCTTCAAGGATACCGCTAGACAGCTTTAACATATCCAATTTAACACTATTAGAAGTGCCTACACATACCAAACTAAAATCTCTAAACTGCTTAATTAAGTCCAATTCTTTCACCATTAGCATAGACATATGCAAGGACTTCCTGCTCAACGCATCAGCAACCACGTTTGCCTTACCTGGATGGTAATTCAAACCAAAATCATAATCTTTAAGGAATTCTAGCCACCTTCTCTGCCTCGTATTAAGCTTCTTCTTATCAAAGAGATACTTCATACACTTATGATTACTAAACACTTCGAATCTCGAACCATACAAATAATGTCGCCACAACTTTAAAACAAAAACCACAGCTGCTAACTCTAAATCATGAGTCGGATAATTCCTCTCATGCACTTTGAGTTGCCTCGACGCATAAGCGACCACTTGTTGATTCTGCATCAATACACAACCTAAACCCATCAGTGATGCGTCACAGTATACCACAAATGATTCTGTCGGATTCGGCAAAATCAAGATAGGAGCGCTAGTCAACCTCTTCTTCGACTCTTGGAACCCTTCTTCAAATTATGAATCCCAGATAAACGCTTGACCCTTCCTCATCAATGTAGTTAACGGCAATGCTTACTTTAAAAATCCTTCTATAAACTTTCTATAGTAACCTGTAAGACCAAGAAAACTACGAATTTCCGACACTAATTTCAGAGCTTCCCACTGAGACACCGCTTCTATCTTCGTAGGATCAACAGCAATACCACTCTTAGAAATCACATGTCCAAGAAAACTAACTTCATCCAACCAAAACTCACACTTTGACAATTTGGCGAAAAGTTTCTTTTCTTTCAACAGCTCTAACACAATTCTGACGTGTTCCGCATGCTCTTCTTCGTTCTTAGAATATATCAGAATATCATCTATAAATACTACCACAAATTTATCAAGATAAGGATGGAAGATCCTATTCATATATTCCATGAAAACACCAGGTGCATTAGTAACCCCAAACGGCATTACCAAATACTCGTAATGACCATACCTCGTTCTTAATGCCGTCTTCTGAATATCGTCCTCCTTCACTCAAATTTGGTGATACCCACACCTCAGATCAATCTTACTAAATACGCACGCTCCAACTAGCTGATCCATTAAATCATCAATCCTCGGCAATGGATACCGATTCTTGATAGTAACTTTGTTTAATTATCAGTAATCTACACACAGTCTCATAGAGCCCTCTTTCTTCTTTACCAACAATACCGGCGCACCCCACGGAGAAACACTCGGTTGAATGAATTTCTTTTCAAGCAACTCTTCGAATTTTTTCTTCAATTCGACCAACTCAGATGGTGACATACGATATGGTGTCATTGACACTGGACTAGTTCCTGGAACTAATTCAATAGCAAACTCTACCTCTCTTTCCGGTGGTAACTCGTTCACATCTTCTAGAAAAACTTCTGGAAAGTCTCGTACTACTGGTAGTTCACTACTCACCATCTTCTCTTTCGATTTCATCAACGCAAACAACATATACATTATTGCACCGTTCTTAACTGCCTCCTTCACTTGTCTAGTAGTCATAGTCAGATCGTCCGCATTAATAGTCTCGGGGAATAACACCGTCTTCGTAAAGTAGTTGATATGAACGCGGTTGAATTCCAACTAGTTCATTCTTAGGATTACATAGTGTTGTTTCAACGGAAGATACACTAAGTCCGTTCCGAATTCTCTACCAAAAATATCGACCGGACAACTCAAACAAGCAGACGAAGTAGTTAGTGAACCCGACGCAGGAGTGTCAATAACCATACTTCCATTAATGTCAGATATTTCTAAGCTCAATTTCTTAGCACAATCCAATGAAATAAAAGAATGAGTTGCCCCAGTATATATAATTGCAACTAAAGGTGTGCCATAAATGAAACACGTACCTTTAATCAATCGGTCGTTAGGAGTGGTTTCCGACCCAGACAAAGCAAAAACCTTTCCTCCAGATTAGTTCTACTTTGACTTAGGACACTGTGGGCTAATGTGACCCTCTTCACCACAGTTGTAGCAAGTCATAACCTTCTTCTTATAATCAGCAGCAACATGGCCCACTTTGTCACACTTGAAGCATTTCTTCTGATCAGGCTTGCATTCATTTTTACGGTGTCCAACCTCGCCACAGTTGTAGCATCTGACAAGAGCACTGGAGTCTCCCCCACTAGGCTTCTTCCAGTCAACAACTTTACCTTTACCATATGGCTTACCTCTATCCATATGCTTCTTACCTTTTATGTCAACTAACTCGCGAGAGTGAGATGACTTCATCTTGATATTATCTTCCTCAAATATCCTACTATAGTCAACTAAGTCAGCAAACCGTCGAATCCTCTGATATATGATACCTTGCTTAATCTCATCACGGAGACCTTTCTCGAATTTGATGCATTTCGAGAACTCACCAGCCTCGTCATTGTGGTACGGAGTGTAATACTTCGCCAACTCTACAAACTTGGCAGCGTACTCAGGAACTGTCATATCACCTTGTCTCAGCTCCAGAAACCCAATCCATTTCCTTCCCCGGCCATCTTCAGGAAAGTACTTCCTCTGAAATTCCCTCTTGAATATAGCCCAAGTAATAGCTATACCATCAGCGTCCAGCTCAGCTCTCATAGTAACCCACCAGTCATCAGCTTCTTCCGACAACATGTGATTTCCATACCTCACTTTCAGGTCCTCAACACAATCAATGACTCTGAAAAATCCTTTCGATCTCCTTCAGCCACTTCAGAGCACCTTCTGAATCATGAGTTCCCTTGAACAAGGGAGGGTTGTTCCTCTGAAAATTTCCCAATTGCCTGTCAGCTCCAATCCCAGCTCCATTGGGGTTTCCTCCCAGCATACCAGCAATCATGCCCAAGGCCTCAGCAATTGCATCGTCGTTTCTCCCACCTCTTCCAGCCATTTCTCTACTTAAAACACAAACAATTTAGTCAGAACAAAAGTATCGATAATGTTTAACCCGCACTAGTCGCATACACAAGGAAGACTGACACAAGACTCTGGTCACGATGACCGACTCTGCTCTGATACCACTATTGTAACACCCTTCTAAACCCCGCGACAATTAAATAAATTATTCAGAGTACATGAAACAAGGGTGCCACAATTCAAATTTAAAACAAACATCATACGTCTATGTCATGCATTCATTGAGGAAATCCAACACAATTCATAACTACTCATGTTAACACAGCGGGAAATCAGTTATACGGAAGAGTTCAACATCTTTAGAAAACTATATACCACCAAAACTCAAATAAAATAAATAGAGTCATAAACATAAACTCAAAACATCTCATTCCTCAGTGTTACAATATCACAGCATGACACTTAACATTAAACTAAACGCACTGACTCATGAGCTAATCCTCACCAGGTCTTAAAAGCCGCTATCCTCAATCTGAAAATGACAACATGTAAGGGTGAGTCTCATTGCAATTAAAAAATATTATTGCATCGTAAATAATAACACATCATATTTATATTATTCACCCAATTGTATCACACTCAGACAATTCAACAAGAACACAACCAACACATAATTGACTCATAACAATGAAACACATTCAATCATGTTATGAAAATCATGCATATGAATGAATTGACACTATGCATGTGGTACCAAACATCATCAATGAGAATAACCCACCGACCGATCCAACATCTTCAAGATACGGCCCTGCCAGCCCAAATTCCTCACAATGGGAATTATGCCCTTTGCTGAATCCACAAATCGTTCGGATTCAGCCCTCAAATGTATGATTATGAATGAATGCAAACATATACAACATACTTATAACATCGTCGATCCGATGAACATCATCGTCTCATCTCTTACCATCATCATCATTATCATTATCAAGCATGCTTATTGCTTCATCATACAACTCATAAATCATCATCATCATCATACAACTCATAAATCATCACATGATTATTGCTTCAAACATAACATGTATTAACACATCTCATCACATATAAACACACTACATCATTCATCAAACAATAAACTCATGATTCCAATTTAATTGAAAGTTACACCTCATTTCATCATTTAAACATATAGGTTATCTCATAAGGTTCATCATGCTCAAAACGGCACTAAAAACGGACATACGGTTTGAAAGTTATGACCTTCGGAAAATTTGTTCATGCTCACAACTTCTTCAGATCGACGCACAGAAATTCCTATCCCCCTTGGGTTTGCTCAGGTCGACCCATGAGTCGATTCATGCTGGTCTTTTAGGAAACTATAGGTTGACGCATGCTGCTTTTATGCCGAATTTTTCTGCGCTTTTTGACATCTTTCCTCTCCCAATCTCAATCTAATCGCACCACAACAGTTCCCACACCAAAATATCATCAATTAACATAATATACTACAGTTATAACACATTTTAGAGGTCATCTAACACCAAAACCATTCATCAATTCATCAATTACATCAATTCAATAAAAACAACCTAAATCTCCCAAAACCCCAAAACCTAAACATACAATCCAGTTGACCTAAATAATATTCCTAATCAGTATTATCATCTAAAATACGATAAGAGATGCTAATCGGAGAGTCCCCCTTACCTTAATCAAGAATTCTTGGTTGGTCCTCTTCCTCTTCTGCTCCTCTTTCACGTATTCTCCTTTCTCCTGTTTTGCTTCTATTTTTCTTCTTTTCTCAACTTCTCTATTTTATGAAAGAATAAAATCCACTTAGTATAGGCCTATCACTTAGCACCCCTCTCTTACTAATCACAACACCAAGCCTAATAACTCCTTTTTCCATAATTCTTCAATTAAATTCAGTCAAATGCCAAATAATTTTAATAAATAATTAAATTCCAATTTAAATTAATTAAGGAAAATATGGGGTGTTACAATTACCACTATAACACTGCTAGGGCTCCTAGTTGCGCTCAGCTTCAGAATATGTCACAAAAGCATAAGGAATACTTTAACGAGTACACCCAGAGGTGGCGTGAACTTGCTGCTCGAGTCCAACCTCCTTTTCTGGACGTGAATTGATTGATTTGTTTATGGGAACTTTGAAATGGCCGTATCTTCAACATATGATCAGTAATACTTCTTCTTCTTTCTCTGACGTGGTTATTATCGGAGAACGGGTTGAGAATTGTGTTAAATCTGGTACAATCCAAGGTACTTCTAGTTCTAACAACAATAATGGTAATGGCAAGAAACCGTACTCAGGGTTTGTTAAAAAGAAGGAGGGTGAGACTAGTACTGCTTCTATTGACAAAGGCAAAGCCCCTGCCTATTTTGCTGCTCAACCTTCATATTATCCAATGCCTATTGTTGTTCCTGGTCAATATGTTCCTCAGGCATATGCTGCTGCACTTTCACAACCTTGGGTAGCTCATCAACAGCCTTTCATACCATAACCACAATTTGCTCCTCCTAAAAATCGCCTGCAAAATCCTAGACATCAAGGTAAAGGAGCTCCACAGAGACAAAGATATCCTGAAAGGCGTATAGACCTAGTTCCGATGCCATATGCTCAGCTTCTTCCTCAATTTCTTGCTAATCAGTTGGTCCAGCTTCGCGAACTTGGTCCCCCACCTGACCCTCTTCCACCGGGATATGATGCTAATGCTCGATGTGAATTTCATTCACGGGCTCCAGGCCACACGATTGAAAAGTGTAGAGCATTGAAATGCAAAGTTCAGGATCTCATTGATGACAAGATTATTTCATTCACTCCTACTGGTCCCAATATGTTGTATAATCCTATGCCTCCCCACGCAGGTACGACCAATGCCATTGAATTGTGCGATGAACAAGTCTTGGTAACTGATGTTGATGAGATTAAGATGTCACTTGCAACTGTTAAAGAACGTCTTATGCAACAAGGGGTCTTGCATGAGCTCCACGACTTTTGTTTACAATGTTCCTCTAATCCAGAAGAGTGTGCTAGATTGAGAGATGAAATTCAGAAGATGATGGACGAAGGTATTCTCAGAGTTGAAAGAGTTGTTTTTGATGAAGATGTGGCTACTTTGGAAATTCCTTACTATCCTGCGAATGTGTCGAGAGCTCAAGGTACTCCTCTGTTGATTCAGGCTCTAACTACTCATTTGGTTATTCATTCTCAAGCTCCCTCAACTTCATCCCTAATTTCTCCCTCAGTTGGCAATTCAAAGGCGGTTCCTAGGAGTTATAATGTGGTGTAAATTCGAGGAAAGAAACATGATTATCCTCTGGTGGGTAACCCAGACGACACTAATATTGCTGGAACTAGTGGTATCACTCGTAGTGGCAAAATCTTTGCTGCTCCACCGCCACTTCCCAAAGAGACCAACAAGGATGTTAATGCTCAGACTAAGGGTAAGCAAGTTTTTGTCGATCCGCCTAAATCTAGTACTACACAAGATGCTGAGCAGCTTCTGCGAATTATTAAGAAAAGTTATTATAAAGTGGTTGATCAGTTGGACCAAACTCAGGCTAAGATTTCCATCTTCTCTCTTCTGGTGCATTCAGAGGCTCACCGAAACACTTTGATGAAGATCCTAGGCTCTGCTCATGTTACTCAAGACATTACTGTGCCTCAGTTCGAAGGGGTTGTAACCAATATTGCTGCTGGCAATTGTTTGGGTTTTTGTGATGACGAGCTCCCACCTGAAGGTAGAGCATACAACAAAGAATTGCATATCTTTATAAGGTGTTTGAATACTGTGTTGTCTCGAGTTTTGATTTATACAGGGTCTTCCCTTAATGTGATACCTAAGGCCACTTTGTTCAAGCTGAGTATGGATGGGGTCATGATGAGGCCTTGTACTATGAGTGTCCGAGTGTTTGATGGTTCTAGAAGGTCCGTAGAAGGAGAAATTGATCTACCTGTCAAGATTGGTCCTTACACATTCTATATTGCCTTCTATGTTATGGATATTCGTCCTTCGTATACTTGCCTCTTGGGTCGTCCTTGGATCCATGCGGTAGGAGCTGTGACATCTACCCTTCATCAGTGTTTGAAATTCATTGTGAGTGACAAAATTGTTGTGATCACCGGTGAGGAAGATGTGGTAATCAACAATCTGACAATGCACCATTATGTGGAAGGGGACAGAGAAATGCATGAAACTCCCTTCCAAGCCTTAGAAATTGTGTCGGTTGACAGATTTCCTGTGTTTGAAGGTAAAAAGAAATCTGAGGTGCCTTTATCTTCTTTGAGTCATGCCAAGGCCCTTTTGGAAGCTGGAGTCCCTCGTGATGCTTGGGGCAAGGTGATTGACGTACGTGAAAAGCAGGATAAGTTCGGTCTCTGATATCAACCCTCCTCCTCTGCTCAGTTCAATTTGACACCTGAAAGGAAGTAGATCCCCCCGATCTCCGAAGTGTTTTTCAGTGCTGGTCCCAGCTCATAAGGTCAGATTCTTGCAGTGGGTGATGACGATGATAGTGAATATCTCTCCAGATTTATCTACCAAGCTGCACCCGATCAGGAACTCAACAATTGGATCATGATGGGCGTCCCCAAAGTTGTTTTTATGGAAATGTAATTTTTCTGTTTCAATAAGTCGCATGTTGTGCCCAAGGCATGCCAACATCTTGTAGAAAAGGGCGCCCCATATGTTTCAATTTTTGTTTAATGATGAATAAAAATCGCAATTTCGCATACAATTACTGTTCCATTTCTTTCATTCTTCTTTATGTCGCATTCTAAAGCATGAATCATCCATCGTGCAAATCCGACTCGGATTCCATCAAAAATGATGATGCTACTGTTCCATGTCTTAATATCCTTGAGAATCCAATTGACCATACTGACGAAGATAGTGGGGAAGATTGTGAAGTTTCTGAGGAACTGGAAAGACTTTTAAGACAAGAAGAGAAGTCCATTCAGCCACATCAAGAAGCCATAGAAATCATCAAACTCGGTACAGAAAAAGTAAAGAAAGAAGTCAAGATAAGGGCCGTTTTGCAAAGTGATGTAAAGAAGGGGTTAATTGAATTGCTTCGAGTTACGTCGACATCTTCGCCTGGTCGTATGAAGACATGCCTGGTTTGGACACTGATATAGTCATGCACAGGTTACCGCTCAAACCAAAATGTTCGCCCATAAAGCAGAAACCGCGAATAACTCGACCTGATATGGCTTTGAAGATCAAGGAAGAAGTTGAAAAACAGTTGAATGCTGGTTTCCTATCTATGTGTGAAAATCCTCCGTGGATCGCGAACATCGTGCTTGTTCCTAAGAAAGATGAGAAGGTGCGTATGTGCGTGTGTAGCAACCTGCTTAAAAATTTACGTTCAAACGGAGTCGCCACCCACTTTATTTGGGAAAGTGAGAAACCCTTGAGAGATTTTGGGTAAGTAGGTTAATTAGGCAAAGGGAAGGTGTTAGGCACCCTTTGCCTCCCTTGTACTCAAGGGGACCCATTTAATCTTTAGGTTTAGGTTTTATAAAAAAAGCTTTATTATATATTACCAGAAAAATTATTTATTTAAAATCAAAGGGGTTGACCAAATATTAACCAAAAGGGCAAAACCTCAAAGGTTTTGATAAGGCCATTGTCAGATCGAGACAACAATGACCATGGCAAAACCAAATAAAACAAAATAACCAATATATATATATATATATATATATATATATATATATATAGCAAACCTTAAAGGTTTTGATAGGGCCATTGTCAGATCGAGACAACAATGGCCAGAAACCCCTTTTTTATGGGAGGCCGGCCATTGTCAGATCGAGACAACAATGGCCAGAAACTCTTTTTTAGGGGTGCCGACCATTGTCAGATCGAGACAACAATGGCCAGATACCCTTTTTTGGGGGAGGCCTCATAGGTAATCATCGGCCAATTGAGTTTGAGTGGAGGGATTTGAGTTTGAAAGGGGGAAAGGGTTTGTCGGCCAATGTCAGTTAATCGACAAAGGCGGGTTAGGGTTGTTCAAGAGAACCCTAAGACAAACCCTCAAAGAGAGAAGAGAAGTGTAGTAAAAAAAAGTGTGTGAGTGAATTTGTGAAAATTGTACGTGAAAGTGAAAGAAGGTCCCCCAAATAGGATTGCCAAAGGTCCTATTTATAATGAGAAATTTAAGTTAAAAATCCCAAAAAATAAATAACCCATATCCAAAAGCCCAACAACCCGTTTTTTGAAAATTGGTAAAAATAGGAGAAAAAGTGTGAAAATGTCACTCATGGGAGTCGAACCCGCGACTTCTTATTTGCAAATCTTGCTTCCTTACCAATTGTGCTATGTTATTTATTTGTAATAAAAAGCCAATTGAAGGTGTATGAAGCATAAACAAATTTTTTTATTTATTAAAATATAAATAGTTTAAGAGTAAACTATTATACTTTTGATAGAAACAAATAATTACAAAATCCAAAATATTGTAGATAAACGAAGGAAGTTTATAAAACCCAAGTTTAAAAATAATTTTGAATCCTAAAATTGGGCCTCATATTCTTATGAATAATAACCCTAATTCAATACACACTTTTACTTAATGTATACTCCTATCTTTTGAATTGGACAATTTAGAGAATGGTTACTCTTTTGAAATGGGCTTGCCAATCAAGATGTCAAGCCCACTAGTTTGATATACACCCCTTGTAGAATTTGTACTACGTCCCTGTTAATAAAATGTAATAGCAATAGGGCAAATTTTGGGGTATGACAGCGTGGATTATGGAGATCTGAATAGGGCAAGTCCGAAGGATGATTTCCCTTTACCCCATATTGATGTGCTTGTCGACAATACTGCTCAATATTATGTGTTCTCATTCATGGATGGATTTTCTGGCTATAATAAAATAAATATGGCTCCTAAATACATGGGGAAGACGACTTTTACCATTCCTTGGGGCACCTATTGTTACAAGGTCATGCCTTTCGGTCTTAAGAATGCTGGTGCAACGTATCAACGTGCGATGGTGACTCTCTTTCATGACATGATCCATAAGGAGATCGAGGTGTACGTCGATGATATGATTGCAAAGTCCCAAACTAAGGAGGAACATTTGGTCTATCTTGAGAAATTGTTTGCTCGTCTGCGAAAATTCTGGTTGAGGCTTAATCCGAACAAGTGCACCTTTGGGGTTTGATCTGGTAAACTACTTGGGTTCATTGTAAGTCAACGAGGAATTGAGGTAGATTCAGACAAGGTAAAAATAATACAGAATATGCCAACACCAAAGAATGAAAAAGAAGTTCGTGGGTTCTTTGGGAGATTGAATTACATATCCAGGTTCATCTCTCATCTCACTGCTACTTGTGAACCCATTTTTAAACTGCTGTGCAAAAATCAAGATATCCGTTGGGACGATCATTGCCAAGAGTCCTTTTAAAGGATCAAACAGTATCTCCAAGAGCCACCAATTCTCGTGCCTCCAATTCCCGAGAGACCATTTCTTATGTATTTAACTGTGCTCGAAGGATCTATGGGGTGTGTGCTAGCACAACATGACGAGTCTGGTCAAAAAGAGCATGCTATTTATTACCTTAGCAAAAAGTTTACCGATTATGAATCAAGATACTCAATACTCGAGAAAACTTGATGTGCTTTGGCATGGGTTGCTCGCCGACTGAGACAGTATGTGTTTACTCACACTACCTTATTGATCTCAAAAATGGATCCAATAAAGTACATCTTCGAAAAACCGGCACTTACAGGCAGACAAGCATGATGGCAAATGCTTTTATCAAAGTATGATATCCAGTATGTCACACAGAAAGCCATCAAAGGTAGTATTCTTGCAGATCATCTTGCTTATCAGCCATTGGAAGAATATCAGTCAATGAAGTTTGACTTTCCTGATGAGGATATCATGAAACTAGATGATGATGATGAAGGACATGAACCAGGGGAGCGATAGTGATGAGATCATGAGTTCACTAAGCATGTGGAAGGAAACATATAAAAAAAAGTGCTCCAAATAAAACGTGTTAGGGCCCAGCTTGTCAAATTTTGGCCCAAAACACTTGTTTTTAATTTTTAGTATATTTTTAAATATTCTAAAGCTCTTAAAGCTTAGAATTTTCGTGATCTTTGTATTTATAATTAAATAATGGACTCAAGAAATCAAGAGGTCAATATTTTAATGAAGGAGAAATAGGAAGGTGGGATGCATTAATCAAAGTGGCTATAAATTGCTATTATTCATCAAGGCAATTAATATCCACTTTCTCCACTACCTTTAAGTGTGTGACCTTTCTTTTTCAAACCATTATTGACTAGCTAGTGGGCTGAAGTTGTAGAATTTCTTGAGTTAATATTGTAAGCTACCTTTTACCTATAAATAAGGAGCTAAATATGAATGAAAAACAAGTTGAATTTTGTTAAACTCTTTGTGTGATTTGAGAGCATTGCTCCTTTGGTTCTGGATTGAACCTTACTTTGATCTTATCAAGAAACCAAGTTTCTTGTGGTGATCTTCATTTAGGCTTATCATCCTTTATAAACCATAGAAAGAGTGTGGCGCCCCATTTCTACTCTTTTCCATCAATTTCTTTCTTCATTTTCACATTGTTTCAATTCTGCCCCACTCAAACATTATATATAATTTCGTGCTTCAAACATTATATTGTCATATAAAAATCACAAGCTTGTTAAGTTTATCGAATCATGAGAAAAATGGCCGTTTTACAAATCGGTTAGCCATCAAGTGGTATCAGAGCATGGTTCTAAAAAGGGCCAAATATTTGTAATTTGTTTTTTTTTTCTTGTCAATTTTGTTCTTCATCTTGTATTGAAAAAAAAAAGAAAAAAAAAGGAAAATCATGAAAAGTTTCATTTTTTGTAATTTTTTCCAAGTTTTAGTTTCTTATAGTGGTTTATTATGGAAGACAAACAAATGAAAAATCTTTTGTCTACAAGATGTATCTTAAATGATAAAATTTGTGATTTGGTCATTGATAGAAAATATTGGATCAACATGGCAAGTACAACTATGATAGAGAAATTGGGACTTCCGGTTCTTAAGCATCCAGAACCATATATTCTTTATAGTCTTGAGGATCCAGAATTTGAAGACATGGCTGATGTTTTGGTGACAACACAAGTGCGAGTTTCTTTCACGCGTGGAAAATATAAAGATGAGGTACTATGTGATGTGGTGCCTTCCAAAACGAGGGATTTATTACTCGGGCTTCCATGGCATCAACAACGTCGATCAAAGCATGATCGTCAAATCGTTATTGTTCCAAAAGAAAATGATCAAGATCAAATTTTTAAAAGAAAAAGTGAGAAAAAAATAAATGTTGAAAAGAAAGAAATAATCATTGAAAAAAATAGAGAGCAATAGTAAAGAAGTGGAAAGAAAAGAAAAAGAGAGAAAATACATTTACGAGGAAGTGAAAAAGAATAAAAGTTGTAAGAGAAAAGAAGATGAGAGAAAAAAAGAAGAGGCGGTTGAGAAAAAAGATCTCTTTGAGAATATGGAAGAAAAGATAAATAAATTTGAAAGAGAAAGAAAAGAAAACAGGAAGAGATATTTTTTCAATCAACTACATATTAATGCAGGTCTGGATTTGAGGACAAATCCTCTTGAAGTTTGGGAGAATGATGAGATCATGAGTTCACTAAGCATGTGGAAGGAAACATATAAAAAAAGTGCTCCAAATAAAACGTGTTAGGGCCCAGCTTGTCAAATTTTGGCCCCAAACACTTGTTTTTAATTTTTAGTATATTTTTAAATATTCTAAAGCTCTTAAAGCTTAGAATTTTCGTGATCTTTGTATTTATAATTAAATAATGGACTCAAGAAATCAAGAGGTCAATATTTTAATGAAGGAGAAATAGGAAGGTGGGATGCATTAATCAAAGTGGCTATAATTTGCTATTATTCATCAAGGCAATTAATATCCACTTTCTCCACTACCTTTAAGTGTGTGACCTTTCTTTTTCAAACCATTATTGACTAGCTAGTGGGCTGAAGTTGTAGAATTTCTTGAGTTAATATTGTAAGCTACCTTTTACCTATAAATAGGGAGCTAAATATGAATGAAAAACAAGTTGAATTTTGTTAAACTCTTTGTGTGATTTGAGAGCATTGCTCCTTTGGTTCTGGATTGAACCTTACTTTGATCTTATCAAGAAACCAAGTTTCTTGTGGTGATCTTCATTTAGGCTTATCATCCTTTCTAAACCATAGAAAGTGTGTGGCGCCCCATTTCTACTCTTTTCCATCAATTTCTTTCTTCATTTTCACATTGTTTCAATTCTGCCCCACTCAAACATTATATATAATTTCGTGCTTCAAACATTATATTGTCATATAAAAATCACAAGCTTGTTAAGTTTATCGAATCATGAGAAAAATGGCCGTTTTACAAATCGGTTAGCCATCAAGTGGTATCAGAGCATGGTTCTAAAAAGGGCCAAATATTTGTAATTTGTTTTTTTTTTCTTGTCAATTTTGTTCTTCATCTTGTATTGAAAAAAAAAAGAAAAAAAAGGAAAATCATCAAAAGTTTCATATTTTGTAATTTTTTCCAAGTTTTAGTTTCTTATAGTGGTTTATTATGGAAGACAAACAAATGAAAAGTCTTTTGTCTACAAGATGTATCGTAAATGATAAAATTTGTGATTTGGTCATTGATAGAAAATACTGGATCAACATGGCAAGTACAACTATGGTAGAGAAATTGGGACTTCCGGTTCTTAAGCATCTAGAACCATATATTCTTTATAGTCTTGAGGATCCAGAATTTGAAGACATGGCTGATCTTTTGGTGACCACACAAGTGCGAGGTTCTTTCACGCGTGGAAAATATAAAGATGAGGTACTATGTGATGTGGT
Source organism: Vicia villosa (assembly GCF_029867415.1). Taxonomy (NCBI): domain Eukaryota; kingdom Viridiplantae; phylum Streptophyta; class Magnoliopsida; order Fabales; family Fabaceae; genus Vicia; species Vicia villosa. The sequence continues at coordinate 66,910,598 of NC_081183.1, read as the reverse complement.
GCCTTCCAAAACGAGGGATTTATTACTCGGGCTTCCATGGCATCAACAACGTCGATCAAAGCATGATCGTCAAATCGTTATTGTTCCAAAAGAAAATGATCAAGATCAAATTTTGAAAAGAAAAAGTGAGAAAAAAATAAATGTTGAAAAGAAAGAAATAATCATTGAAAAAAATAGAGAGCAATAGTAAAGAAGTGGAAAGAAAAGAAAAAGAGAGAAAATACATTTACGAGGAAGTGAAAAGGAATAAAAAATGTAAGAGAAAAGAAGAGGAGAGAAAAAAAGAAGAGACGGTTGAGAAAAAAGATCTCTTTGAGAATATGGAAGAAAAGATAAATAAATTTGAAAGAGAAAGAAAAGAAAACAGGAAGAGATATTTTTTCAATCATCTACATATTAATGCAGGTCTGGATTTGAGGACAAATCCTCTTGAAGTTTGGGAGAATGATGAGATCATGAGTTCACTAAGCATGTGGAAGGAAACATATAAAAAAAAGTGCTCCAAATAAAACGTGTTAGGGCCCAGTTTGTCAAATTTTGGCCCAAAACACTTGTTTTTAATTTTTAGTATATTTTTAAATATTCTAAAGCTCTTAAAGCTTAGAATTTTCGTGATCTTTGTATTTATAATTAAATAATGGACTCAAGAAATCAAGAGGTCAATATTTTAATGAAGGAGAAATAGGAAGGTGGGATGCATTAATCAAAGTGGCTATAAATTGCTATTATTCATCAAGGCAATCATGAGAAAAATGGTCGTTTTACAAATCAGTTAGCCATCAGATAGACTCTCACGTTCGATGGGGCATCAAATTCCATGGGTCATGGTATTGGGGCGGTTTTGACTTCTCCTCGTCAAACTCACATTCCTTTCACGGCTAGAATATGCTTTTATTGCTTAAATAATGTCGCAGAATACGAGAGGATTAAGATCCTCGAGGTTTATGGGGATTCATTCTACTTTGGTCATACATCAGGTACAAGGTGATTGGGAGACACGACACCCCAATTTAGTTCCTTACACCTTCGACCATATTCCTCGAGAGGAAAATCAATTGGCAGATACTTTAGCTACTTTGGCAGCAATGTTCAGAGTCAGCTATCCTAATGAAGCGCCAAACATAAGAATTCTCCTTTACAAAGAGCCAGCACACGTGTTCCCTGCTCATTGTCTTGCTACTGAAGACGTGTATGATGAAAATCCGTGGTATTTTGACATCAAGAGGTATATCGAGAAGCAAGAGTACCCTAAAGATGCTACAATTGGTGATAAGCGAACGCTTCAAAGGTTAGAATCCAAATTCTTCTTGTCAAAAGACGTCCTGTACAAAAGAAACTATGATTCGGTTCTGCTCAGATGCGTGAATAGACACAAAGCAGAATCGATCATACGAGAAATCCATGAGGGCTCTTTCGGAACTCATGCTAGTGGGCACTCTATGGCCAAGAAAATCCTACGAGCTGGGTATTATTGGATGACAATGGAAAGTGATTGTTATGTGTATGTGAAGAAATGTCATAAATGCCAAGTGTATGCAGACATAATTCATGTTCCTTCGACTCCTCTGAATATTTTGACTTCGCCATGGCCCTTCGCTCTGTGGGGCATCGATATGATTGGGAGAGTTGACGAAAGAGTTGTGCGAAGAGTTCAAGCTTGAACATGGCAATTCATCACCCTATCGACCGAAGATGAATGGCGCAGTCGAAGCAGCTAACAAGAACATAAAGAAGATCGTCCAGAAAATGGTTAGAACATATAAGGATTGGCATGAAATGTTACCTTTCGCCCTGCATCGCTACTGAACTTCAGTTCATACTTCAATTGGGGCAACTCCCTTCTCTCTTGTTTATGGAAATTCCTTCGTTGCGAGTCTTGATGGATGCCAAACTTGATGAAACAGAATGGATTCAGACGAGGCTTGACCATCTCAATTTAATTGAGGAGAAACGATTATCTGTTATTTGCCATGGCCAGTTGTACCAAAAGAGGATCAAGAAAGCGTATGACAAGAAGATTCAGCCTCGAGAATTCCACATAGGTAACCTGGTCGTAAGGAAGGTCCTGCCAATTTACACCGACCCAAGGGGAAAATGGACTCCCAACTATGAGGGACCATACATCGTGAAGAGAGCCTTCTTAAGGGATGCTTTAATCCTGACAAAGATGGATGGGGAAGACGTTCCACTTCTAGTCAATTAAGACTCAGTCAAAAAATACTACGCATAAAAGACCCGCTAAGTTGAAAACTCGAAAGAGCAACTTAGGCAATAATGGGCATCCCGGAGGACATAAAAAAGAAACAGTCCAAGCAAAAGTTAGGGATAAAAAAAAACAAACCCGCTAAGTTGAAAACCCGAAAGGGCGACTTAGGCAAAAAAGGGTATCCCACTGGATTGAAAACCCGAAAGGGCAATCCAGGCAAAAGTTAGGGATCAAGAGCGAGAGACTGCAGTCTGAACACTCTTCACAAACACCATCATGCACCCTTGGCAATGGACAGATCAATTCAACCACTACGCTTTCGAAGCAAAGCATTGAGACAATCAAGGATATGGGAACTTTAGCAATATCAATTTTAATGGAAATTCAAGCATTTCTCTTTGCTATTTTACCTATTGTTTTTTATTTCTTTTTGCAACTACCTCATTTGGAGTTGCTTCCTTGTACAAAGGCCTATTCACAGGCATGCCATCAATAAAATGATCCTTTTTTTCTAAAAAATTTTCTCTTCTATTTTCCAATTTTTCGTATGCGAAATGTGATTTAATTCATTATTAAACATTGCATTGAGAACATTGGGGAATAATAATAATCACAAGCTAAAAATGAAACATGACTTTACATGAACATGAAAGCACCCCAAGGGAGTGCCATTGCATCCAAATGTTGTTTTTCTGTGCATAACTCATCAGCACTAGGAAGCATGAGGAACCTGAAGAGGTCCATGTCCATCTCACCATCCCCAAGCAGTTCAAGACGTAGGGAAAGTCAAACGAAGTAACTTCCTCCCCGACGAAGCTACATTTCAACCCTCGGCGCAGTTGCCCATAATCTTTGGTACAGCAGGGTTTCCAACACCAACTCATATTGGTAATTCAAGAGTACAAGCAACGGACTCCAATGATCCTGCTTCTCTATCACACCAATGCCTTTATTTGGCACTATGCATATAGTTTCCATTGCATATAACATTGCATCCTCAAAAATGCGTAGCATATCCATCAAGGTGGATCATTACGCCATAGAAAAATTCAAACATGCATACGAAGCATAAGCCAGATAATCAGAATCAATACCCAGCCAAGACAGTGATACATCCCCACAGAGAATGTTATTCTTACAAACCCCAATTGATATCGGTTATCACATTACAAACCTTCTCAAGCCACTGTGCCAATACTTGATATTCTCAATCCCCAGTGAGTCCGTCTGTCAAGCATCTCATTGTTTGAAATTTCCCCAACACTCGTATGTGTTATCCTTTTGATACCCGTCTGTATCTCCCTTTAATACTCGTCTGTATTGATCCAAACACTCGTCCGTGTTATTTTCCTTGATACTCGTCTGTATCCCCCTTCAATACTCGTCCGTATTGATCCAAATACCCGTTTATGTTATCCTTGATACTCGTCCGTATCTTCCTTCAATACTCGTCCGTATTGATCCAAACACTCGTCTGTGTTATCCTTGATACTCGTCCGTATCTTCCTTTAATACTCATCCGTATTGATCCAAACACCCGTCCGTGTTATTCTTTTGATACTCGTCTGTATCTTCCTTCAATACTTGTCTGTATTGATCCAAACACTCGTCCGTGTTATTTTCCTTGATACTCGTCCGTATTCCCCTTCAATACTCGTCCGTATTGATCCAAACACTCGTCCGTGTTATTTTCCTTGATACTCGTCCGTATCTCCCTTCAATACTCACCCGTATTGATCCAAACACTCGTCTGTGTTATCTTTTTGATACTCGTCCGCATCCCCCTTCAATACTCGTCCGTATTGATCCAAACACTCGTCTGTGTTATCCTTTTGATACTCGTCGTATCCCCCTTCAATACTCGTCTATATTGATTCAAACAATCGTCTATGTTAATCCTTATGATACTCGTTCGTATCTTCCTTCAATACTCGTCCGTATTGATTCAAACACTCGTCCGTGTTATTATTTTGATACTCCTCTGTATCCTCCTTTAGTACCTGTTAGTATTAATCTAAACACCCGTCCGTGTTACCTTTATTTCATACCTTGAGACCACAAATCGCCCGTAGATCTTATCTCTCCGTCAAACCCGTGTTTTTCAATCACTATTTCATAAAACAATAACCTCTTTGAGAACCTTGTATTGGCACCGTTACCACGTTACGAGTTATCACCATTTAACCATTACTTACTATAACCTGCCACTAGAAAAAACAAAAATACTCTTTCCCCAGCAGATATAAAAACAAAAAATAAAGTTAATACTTACACTATCTTTTCAGGACAAATTTCAGGTCTTGATATTTAATCTTCTTCTACCTCGAATGTTCGAAAGGGCGACGCCAATCTCACCTTCAAGTCTAAGACGATTAAATAGGGGCAGCTGTCATACCCCAAATTTGTCCTACCCTATTTATCTAGCTTATAACTGATAAACATGCTTCATTTAGGCCATGACCCAAATGCATGCATTCGTATCATTGATACTATTCATGTGGCATCAAGGCATGAAAGAAGTCTCTATTGAAGAGAATTCCCGATCAAAAGAAGAGGATCTAAGGTTTAATCATGTGGCATCATCCCTATTTTGAAGGCCTTCTTGAAATAGGAATTCCTTATTTTGGACTCAAGGCATTGATTGGAATGTACAAACTTGGAATTTAACTGGTCTCCTTGAATTAGGGTTTTTGACCAATGTCAACACGGTTAACTTTTTGGTTAACATATTAATCAGGAGCTGATTTCATATCGAGAGATTGCATGGGATATGTGTGGAGGTATTCAATTGATTGCCATTGGCTGGAAGCTGATTAATCATGAGTTTCATTAATAACTGAAAAAGTCAAACAATTGACTTTTAGGTATTTTGGTCAAAATCAGGCCAGTTATTCAAATATTCACTTTTGGTGGAAAATTGACCAAGAAAAGTCAGAGAAATAAATAAAATCAGGAAGGTTGACAAAATTTCCAAAAGTGGAAAGTGGATGGAATGAGAAGTTTCCATAAATGGAAACATTGACACTTAGAAAATATTTTGAGACTTTTGGAAATGCTTGATCAGTCAACTTCACCACCAATTTACACGTGGCTAGAGACATTTGTTAGGAAAAAATCCAAAATCAAAGTTAATCCTCTCATGGAAGAGAACAACTTTGTAGTTGGACACTTTTCCATTTCAAGCTTGGTTGAAGAGATAAAGAGGTTGGAAGTTGAGGATACAAAGTTGGACACAAGACTAGCTGCCTAGTCATTTTCTTTGCTAACGCATGCATTTTATCAAACAATTGGTGTGCCAACTTTGAAGCTAATTCTAGGAACCTACAAACATCCATCAGGTTCAAACTTGACATCCATCTCTTCTCCTTCATGCTCTCTACATAACAAGCCATGAATTGATTCATTTGAATGAATATTGAATCAATTGTAAAGCCCCAAAGTCTCACCCTCGCAATGTTAAGATCATGTTTCTGGCTGGGCAGAAATCCAAGTCACGCGCGTGCATTCTCACAAATACTTGGCGTGCCATTTCAAACATTCATTTTAGAGACCTACAAGCTTCCTCAGGACTCAAGCCGGGTATCAAACTACTCCTTGCCATGTCCTCTTTCCATTAAGCTATGGAGTGTGATAATTGAACAGGTGTTGATCAAGATAGAGAGATTCAAAGTCATGCCCTGACCAAGTCACGTTTTTGCCAAAGATAGGAGCCAGAGTCAGGTCACGCGCGCAGGTAATGTGTTGTGGTATACCACCACTTTGCAAGCAACTTTTGAATGGGCTACAAGTGTGTTCTCTCAAATCTTCCAACATGAAAGGCACTCTATGATATGCGCTCTTCAAATTAATACCAAGATTGAACCATTTGAGGACCTATAGTTGAAGTTATTAGCACACAAAGTGAGTACCATAAGTATTATTCTGATGAGCAATCTACAAACTTTTGCATCCAACCATTCCCATAATAACCATGCAAGTGCTGCACACGTGAAAGCATATAGGAAACTTACTATAAATGCATCATTCTTACACACTAAGTTTGGAGGGAATGATCCACTACACTTGCAACACACTAGAACACCGTGTGAACCATCATATATAAAGCAACTTCCTTTCACAAACTCAGAACACACGCTTCATTTTCCACAATTTCCAAAACACCAAACTCTCTCATTGCTCTCTTTCTCTCTTCACCCTCTCTTTACAAAGAAAAGTTTGTTACACTTTGAAACAAACTCGAAACTGAATCTTCATCTCCTTCAACAACCTCCATCACCACCATAATCAAACCTTCATCTTCTTCTCTTGATTGTGCTTCATCAACATCAATGCATCTTCTCCAATCTCTACCAACAAGCTCCTAGTGTCATCATCTCATTGAATCACCACTGCTACGGAGTCTTGAGAAAGCATATAACGTTCTACCAAGTTTCAAGAGCTGAGTTTATTTCTCAGCAGTTCAAAGATTCGAACATGGCTTTCATCATCCACACCAAGATTCAAATCGTAGGAGATAGAAGTTTTTTGAAGATTTTCGTTCAAGTTTCGCTTCAGGTGAGTTTTTGTTTGTCTTGCATTGTAGAAAAATGTGATAGATCTAGCTCCACCATGTTTGCAAAGTATGTAATGCATATTGTATGTGAATTTTGAACATGGATCCCGTTGGTATGATATAGTTGTTGTATGAGTGTTTAAATTGTGTATTTGAACTCTATGTGGCATGGGGAGGGTTTTGGTACCTTTGCAGTGCATTTAGGTGAAGTTTCTGGATGTTAGGGTTTTGAAAATACGCTCGATTAAGAGGGTAGAGAGAGAAAGAGAGTTGAGGGAAGCTAAGGCCAGATTCGTGCTCAGCACGAAAATCCGAGGGAGGTGATGTCCGTGTTTTATTTTTCTGGGCGTTTTGGTGTTTTTCGGCGGGGGCTCGATGTTGGAGAAGACGAACGAAACAGTAGGTTCCGGCGTCTGGGAGTTTTATCTTCTTTTTTCTGACTGGCATACATGGCGTCCTATTAGTTGCTTAGCTTCCCCATTATTTGGATGCTTTTGTCTTATTATAATCATTTGATGGTGCGGTGGCGTCCTATGATTGGCTTCTACTGGCTTTTGTCTTATTCTCATTTAAGTGAGTTTGCCCAATTGATGTTAAGTCCACATATTAGCATGTCACGTTCTAAGTATAAAAACCATAGCCAAAATATAATGCATGCTGAAATAATAATAATGAAATAAAATGGAAGTTGGAGAGTGATACATTGAGTCCTGGGCCACATTTGGATTTCTATTGGGTTTAAGGAAAATTCGTCTCCACAACTCCCAGGTTCCTGGCCCCACGCGCCAACAACACAAACTCAGTTTAGGATTAAATTGCTGATTCACCCCCTATAGCAGCTTTTTTTTTTTTTTAGATTTTTATTTCCATTTATTTTTTAACTTTTAGTCAATAAATCATTTTTCATGCAAATAGAAAATGACAAAAATATATTTTCATGACCAATTAGATTTTTTAGAATCCATAGTTTTTTTTTTGTAATTGTTGAATTTCTTTAATTTTTGATTGGTTCACCATAATAAAAATACTTAGTTTTTAATTCATAAAAGATAGCTTTAAGTTTGATATAAATGTCAAAATTCTTGTGAATATTTCATTGTTAGTTTAGGATTTATTTCCTTATATTTTTCTGAATATTTTTTGTACTTTGTGAAATTTCCAAAATACCCCTAGTTTTTAAAGTTGACTTTGGTCAACTTAAATGACTTTTTCCAATCTCTTTTACTTATTCTTTTCCCTTAGGGTATTAGTTCAATTTCAATTAGTACTTAGAATATTAGGTTAGTCTCCCCTTTTTCATTTCTTTTTCTTTTTCAACTTTAAAATACTTAATCAATAGAGAGGCGAATCACATTTTTACTTACCTAAGTGGAAGAGAAGTGAGTGGGTGTGTTAGTGCTTTTATTGGCTGATTAGCATCTATGTTTGGTTAAAACATAATAGCAGTAAAACATAATACATGTGTAATCTTGCAAATATAAAAGGGTTAATAGTCATTTGCCCCCCTGCAATAGTAGCGATATTCAGTTTACCCCCCTTTTAAAAAAAAAATTGTATTACCCCCCTATAATATTAAAATTGTAAGTCTTTTGCCCCCTAAGAGGGAAAATTACCCCCCTGTAAAATATATTTTTTTAATTTTACTCCCTGGTTTTTACACGTTTAGGGGGGTACCCAAATATTACAGGGGGGTAATACAATTTTTTTTTTAATAGGGGGGTAAACCGAATATCGCTACTATTGCAGGGGGGCAAATGACTATTAACCCAATATAAAAAGAACAAAACAGGTACAAGCAAGATGTTATATGGAATGTCATGACATCAACTCATGACATCGCGCCTGCAAAACTGGAAGGAAGATTCAGTTTGTTACTCAATAGAAACAGGATATTCGTAGAATATTTTGTAATCCTATGTGGCGCAAATGTAAAGGTCAAAAGAATATTGAAGAATCAAATCAGAAGATTGAAGATTCAGGAAGAATCAGATCAGAAGATTGAAGATTAAACAGTTTCTAATTTAGGAGATAAATTAGGAAACTCATGATTAAAAGACCTTAATTGTAGCAGAAGATTTCTGCAGATTTGTAACAGCAAGGAGTGCTGCGATTTGTAACCCCAAGTCCAATTGGGAATAGGTTATAAATAGAAATCTTTGTAACCTAGTTTGACATAGAAAACCTTGTTTAGAAAAGATGTAGTCATTAGGGTTTCTATAGGTAGACCACCCAGGTTGTGGGATGGCTTCCATGTCCTTCTGAAAAACTGTAGGTAAGAGAAGTGATTGTTCTCACTCAAAACATGTAGGTAAGAGTTGAGTATTGTATTCTCGATTGAAGCTGTGAAGCAAGATCAAGTTATTGTTCATTGTTAATTGTGTAAATAGCTGTTGTAGGGTTGTAACAGTTAGGTATCACTAGGGAGTGAGCAGAGGTTCTCTTGTCTTGGATGGATGTCTGAGATAAAGGTTGCACTGGGTAGTGAGTAGGTAAACCAGAGGTTGTTTATCTATAAACCTGAGGTTGTTTACATAAAATAGTACTACTGATAGTGAAATCTTCTTCCTGGCTTGGTAGCCCCCAGAGTAGGTAGTTAGACCGAACTGGGTTAACAATTAATTGTGTTATTTATTTTCTGCGTTGTGTTGTTTGTTCATTCATGGATGTTATGACATCGTTTATAACATCAGGTTCAGAAGTGTTAGCTGTTCCTTTACAGAACCATATAAAATTTACAATCTGGTAATGTTGAAAGTTGGGGGATCTTTCCATTCTGCCTCTGCTACATTAAAAACAGATCAGATGTCTTGACATCGGGAATGACATCCGAGTCTGTCATACCAGAATTTTAGGGTGTATTCCCTTATCTGCTTCGACACCACTTATACACTCTTATGTGATTCAACTCGCAAAATAATTCCATCTTAAAAATACCCAACCAAAAACACTCAAAAAACCTAATAAAGGTTCAAAATACAAACCAATGTTCCTTCTCTTCTAAGAACAAGTTAAGTACATTCCATACTTAGGCGTGTAAGTTTCCCAGAATTGAGCATCGTGGATTGTGACCTTAACCTTTGTTCAACTAAAAAACACAAAACAAACAAAAACATTTAAGCTGAACTACGACGCTCTGATTCTTGAAAAGGATATGTAGGCATTAGGTCGCGGGGCCTAAGGGAGCACAATTGTAAATATTCCTTTCTTTTCCCCGTGTTTCTTTTGCATGCATTCGCATTTAGGCTTTAGTAATAGATTACACCCTTTAGATAGAAACAAACATAGGTGGATACCGTTGAGTACGACGGATGTGAGGGGTGCTAGTACCTTCCCCTTGCGTAACCAACTCCCGTACCCTGATCTCTGGTTGAAAGACCTTGTTCTTATTGTTTGCTAGGTGTTCTGATTTTCCTTTCCCTCGATGGGATAAATATATTAGTGGCGACTCTGTTATCTTTTCGCGAGCGTGCGACACCCACTTTCTTTACCTCGGACCAAGCTTTAATGAAAATACCTTTCTTTCCAGCTATATCTGAATCATAGTCGAATTTTTCTGCACTAAGATATATGGAGCGTGGCTTGTCTTTCAAAGCGAAACCAAACTCATGTTGAGCTAGGATGGGAATTCTCCATTACGATCAAACAATTGGGTTCCCTCAAACTTCTTTTGGTTCCAAATGATACCGTCGAAGGAAAGCTTTATGATCCTCCGAGCCCAAGTCAAACCTTCTTCATTCCTTATTGTCGATCCGGATAAGCGCGAAATAAACCACTTATGCAACAGAGGAGCGCATCCCAGAATACAACCTTACATGTCACGACTTCACACATCTTTACACTAAAACACACTTATATATATATATATATATATATATATATATATATATATATATATATATATATACGGATCATAGCTCAACTATATTTCAAATATCATTTCTACAACACTTCGTCTTTCACTTTATTTAGTTTATAATACAAGAAAGTTGGACATAATGCCAAAAATTATTATCTCTCTTACTTATGCTTAAAATGGAAATTAGAATTAATACAAAAGTCATATTTGTGCAGTAGCACTCCCTACGGGTACAATACTCTTAATATTTATCACTTATTGCAATCAAAACATGTATCTTGCGGGTACGAAGTTTTTGGCGCCGTTGCCGGGGAGTGATTATTACATATTGATTCTTTTTTGTATTTGATTCTATTTATTTTAAGCATTTGTGTTTTTGACAGTCTGCTGTAGTTTGTTGTCACGATAGGTGTTACGTTATTGCATGCGCAGAACATTACAGCTAACTCACAGTGGATATCCTAAACCTGAAAGAATATTGAGAGCCTTGAGAAGACAAAGACGTGCTAGACGTCAACCGGAAGCTCCAGTAGCTAACCTGGCTGACGTAGATCCCCCATGTTTTCCACTCGAAGAAGAGCATATCCCAGTCATGGCAGAAAATACTGACATCATTGGTAATTCCAATGACAGGGCAAGAAACATTAGAGATTATGTTGTTTTTGATCTAACATCCATGAGCATTGGCATTGTCTTGCCTGAGATCACTGCAGCCCAATTTGAGTTCAAACCCATGATGTTTCAGATGTTACAAACCATTGGTCAGTACTCAGGAGCACCTAATAAAGATCCTCATTTACACTTGAGGCAGTTCCTGGATGTAGCTAGCAACTTTAAGATTCCAGGCGTGACCGATGATGCCTTCAGGCTCAGATTGTTTCCTTACTCTCTAAGGGATAGAACCAAGAGTTAGTTGAATTCCTTAGAGCCTAATTACATTACTCTAAGGATATGCTTGATGCGTCTAGTGGAGGAGCACTATTGTCTAAATATTATGAAAAAGAATATAGATTGATAGAAAGTATCACGGCTAACACTTATGAATGGCCCACAGCAAGAGCTAATGTAAGTGCAACTCAGAGAAGGTCAGCTAGAGTTCATGAAGTCACCGAGACTACTGCACTTGCAGCACAAGTGGCACAAATTCATAAGATAATGAAGAATTTGATAACTTCAGACGTGCCTAAACCTGAACCTATAAAGGTGGTCACAGACGCATCAGAGGTTGCATGTGTCTACTGTGGAGGGGCACATTTGTTTGAAGAATATACTGCAAATCCTGTTTCAGAAAACTATGTTGGAAATAACAACAACAGATACAATAACCCCTACAGTAATGCTTACAATCCTAGATGGCGCAACCACCCAAATGTTTCATGGAGCAACAATCAAGGACAAGCGAAGCCTTAAAATGCCCAACCTAATCCAACGCCACAAGTTCCTCCTGGTTTTGCTGCGCCTGCTCAGGGCGACAACCAGTTGGAAAACATATTGAAATCATTTATTCAAGAAACAAATAGTCAGTTCTTAGCACAAGGAGTGAGCATAAAAAATCTAGAGAATCAAATGGGGCAGATTGCAACTGCCTTGAGTTCTAGACCACGCGGAACACTTCCTAGATCGACAGAAACACCATCCACTTATGGAGTGAAGAATGTAGAGACATGCAAATTTATCAAGTTAAGAAGTGGAAAGGAATGTGAACCCCCATCACACAAAGAAGCTGACTCAAGTAAATAAAGGATAGAAAAACACTTAGAAAGGGGGGGATTGAATAAGTGTAACTCAAAAACCTGGAAGATAAAAACAATCAACACAATGATTTTTATCCTGGTTCTTTGTTAACCAAACTACTCCAGTCCACCCCTTTAGAGTGATTTACCTCAACTGAGGATTTAATTCACCAATCCAACTAATTACAATGGTTTTTCACTTAGATATCCTCTAAGTCTTCTAGAGTCTCCTGATCACAACCTGATCACTCTAGGAAACCTTTAACAATCAATGTAAAATAAAGTTTACAAGAGTTGGATTTGCTTCTAATAAAGCTGTAATCACAACTGTGATATTTCTCTTAAGTTCTAATTCTTAACACTCACTACGATATTACAAAGTTGTGAGGTTGAAGATGAAGTTCTTTAGCTTTTGATTTTGACAGCGTTTTTGTAAGTTTGCACAAGTGTTGTTGAGCTGCTTCTGATCAGAACTTCTATATATAGGCGCTTGAGAGGAAATGACTGTTGGGAGCATTTAATGCTTTGCGTGAATAGTACAACACTGCATTTAATGTTTCACACTTTTGTTAACTACCTCGAGCCATGCTTTTGCTGCTTTTACTGACTTTGCCTTTTGTAGCTTCTAACGTTTATTTTGTCAGTCACAGATTTGACGTTACAGCCTTTCATCTTGTACTTTCTTCTGGACTCAAATTTTGTAGATAACAACGTTTGAATATCAGAGTCATCAGCTTTGGTGCAGAGCATCTTCTGTCTTCTGACTTTGAAGTGCTTTGAGCGTGATACCACCAGAGCTTCAGAGCTTGTTCTTCTGACTTCCATTCTTTTGAGGCTTTCCAGTTCATGTTCTGATTCTGCAGGACCATCTTTTGATGTCTTGCCAGAGCATGTTCTGATGAAGCCATCCAGAACCTTCTGGGTCAGTGATTCTGAATGCTTAATTTGTGCATACTCTTTATATATTTCTTGAAATGGAAAACGTAAAGGATTAGAGTACCACACTGTGTTATACAAAATTCATACATAATGTTATCATCAAAACTAAAAATGTTGATCAGAACATTTCTTGTTCTAACAATCTCCCCCTTTTTGATGATGACAAAAACATATATAATTGATATGAATTTGTATCCAGAATATCAGTTGAACAAAGACAATTACACAGATATAGCATAAGCATATAATCAGAGTGTGTGAATATGTCTCCCCCTGAGATTAACAATCTCCCCCTGAAATTAATACTAGAAGAATTTATAAATAAAAAGACTTCCCTGAGTATTTTTCCATTTTAGTTGAGGCTTTCACGTTGAACTTAGAACTTCAGAACATTCAGAGCTTCTCTTCAGAGCTTCCATTGGACAGCTTCAGAGCTTTGAATTTCTTTTTAAGATCACTTGTATCAGAGCTCTATATCTTCAGTCTTCTATGTATCAGAGCTATCAGATCTTGAGACTTCTTGTACCAGAGCTTTAGGTTTGATCACGACATTTCTTGTTTCTGATGTTGAAGCTTCAGAGCACTAAGCTTGCTTTATTTATTTATAATTGCTTTTCCCCATGTATTTGCTTCTCATATTGAGCTTTGTCCAGAATATCACATTCCTGCAAAAACTATCAAAGACAAAAAACTTGCAAATAATTGTTAGGAATGTTGAGACTTAAGCCCAGCAACTGATATTATAAATCAAGTCAATTATCACATTTCTCCCCCTTTTTGTCATAACATCAAAAAGCATAAAAGATTCAGATGAAAGACACACAGAGTGAAGAAAGAAAAAGATATTTCATTGATTAATCAGAAGAAGAGAATACACAAGCAGATGCAAGCAAACAACAGATGCAAAAACAAAGAAAAAACAACTAAGACACAAGACAGACTACGACTGGCTAAACTTAGAAGCTAAGGCGGCCAAAAGGTTCTTAATCTCAGAAGTGTCTTTAGCTTGCTTCTTGGAGGTTTCTTCTTGGTTCTTCATCCAAGTTCTGAATTATGCGTTGGTGTCATCTTGCTTGTCCAGACGACTAGCCAAGGTTGCTTGATTCTGTTGGAACGCCTTCATAGTGTTCAGCAGAACAGAAGCAGAAGGACCCGCAGAAGAAGCATCAACACTGTTTTCCAAAACAGGATGAGTAGCATCAGCTTCAACCATTTGAACATCTTCATGATTTTCCTCAACAAGAATATCTCCAGCAGAAGTTTCTTCAGAAGGTAGCCCTTTGAAAACAGGAATTTCAGGTTCTTGAGGGTACTCAACTTCTGGGTAAACTAATTCAGGAGCCTTTTCCAGAGGATTCTCCCTGAACCAGTTGAAGAACAACTGAAAATCTCCAGTCAGAACCTTGTAAGGATGTGGCTTCCAAACAACGATTGCCAGAGGATTTTCTTCTTCCAACTCATCAACAAACTTCTTCTCTTCCAGAGGCTTCTAGTTGGTGATGGGATGGTAGTACTTGCCATCATCATACTCCAAGAAGAATTCAGCAGAACCAGGAGCAGCAGCCAAGCAATCTTTATGGAGATACAAAAAATAAGATTGTATCTCCTCACCAAAAGCTCTCCAGAGCTTTCCAGCAGCTACATGATCCAACTTGGAGTCATGAGCAACCTTCATAACTTCTAAACCTGTCTTGACCTTGTTATTTAATAAATCAAAATGTGCATCAACAGAAGGTTTTGGAGGTTTTGTTCTAGGAGGTGAGATTGGAGTTTGTAGATTGAGAGAGGAGATTGGCTTTTCTGGGTGAAAGAAGGCATAGGATCGAGATTCTCTATCAAGAATAAACAATGTTTCTGAAGAGGATGGTTGACGAGAGGATTCAACTTCATTTTCTGAGTCTAAGACTAAGACAACAGGGTCAGAAGATGGTTTGCTTTTACGATTATAGGATTGCATGAGGCTGATGAAAGAATCAGAAAGAGAGGATTCTGATGAGGGGAGTTGGAATAACACAACACTGTCAACATGATCATAGTTGGAATATAGAGGATGTTGAGAAGTGGATATAATGGCAGGAGGAGGAATAATGGTGTTAAGAGGTGTGGATTCAAGAATAGGTTTAGAAACAGGAGGTTCAGAATCAAGAATAGGTGATTTGCCTTTAGACTTGGGTGAAGAAGGAGGGGTATAAACTTTGGTGATTGGAGGTGGTTTTGCTGGGGCTTTTTCTGGTGATATTTCTGGTGGAGCTTCTGTTGATACATTATTTGAATTTAAAACAGGAGCAGAACCAGGTTCAGAAATTACAATACCTGAAGGTCGTTTCTTCTTCTGGGGCCTAGCAGGTCCTTCTCCAACATTTTTCCTTTTCTTCTCCTTCTGCTTCTCCTTCTGTTCTACTTTCTTCTTTCCTTTCTCCCATTCCTTTTTCTTTTCTTTCTTCTCTTCCTTCCTAGCTTCCTTCTGTTCTTTCTTCTGTTCTTCCTTCTTTTCTTCTTTCTTTTCTTCTATCTTTTCTTCTTTCTTCTCTTTACTCATTTCTGGTAGATCTAGCTTTCTTTTCTTTCTTCTCTCTTTTTCTTGCACTAACTCTGGAACTTGATTAGCAGTAGTGGCAAGATTTTGCTTACTTATCCATATTGAATCACAGTCAGAGCCTTCTGCCTTGTGCATAGCTATGTATTGGACAACAACTTCTGGATGTTCATTTCTGAAGAACAACTCAAAGTCAGCCAAAGCAGGAGCTCTTCTGGACCGAACTTCAGTGTTCACTTGGGGAGTAGCACCAATGGTCTCAATTAAGTTCGTCTTCTTCAGAGTATGAGCATTCATGGTGCTTCCAATTGTTGTATAATGATCCTTGATAATGCCAGCTTTCTCCAGATCCTGAACTATTTTTGTTTGAACCAGAAGATCTGTAATGATTCTTCCAAAAGGAATAATGTTTCTCTTGTACTTGGGATTCTTCTTTCTGAATTCATCTCTAGATTCCTTCACATGCTGCCACATGTGGTTGAAGATGATGACCAGAAGGTCCACCTTTTCTTGTTTACCAATACAATACAAAATGTATTGTTGGTTCTTGCTAACATAATTTGAAGAAACTGTTGCCTTTCTGTGGTAGATGCAACCCAGAAGAATCTTAGCCAAGATCCTGTAGGAAGGCTTCATATCCTTGATTTTTGTAGATTCTACTCCGTTCTTGAAGATTTATTCATACATAACCACCCACTCTGTTCTTCCTGGAACAGCTCCAGAAACACCTTCAACGGTTTCAAACCTAAACAACTTCCTTAGAAGGTTTTCTGTAATGGAGAAAATTCACCATGAACAATAGAGAGAATGGCCTTTGGCATGACTGTTGCATGAACCCAGAGTTCTTTTACCAAATCTGGATAAATTGGTCCACACAAACCATAAAACAACACTTGCCATCCTTGAAAGATCATGGCCTCCTTCAGATGAATATCATGTGCTTCCAGGTTATCAAAATCAACCATCATTTCGTAGATAACCTCTAATTCGTTCAAAGAAATTGTACAAGTCTTATGTGCAACAAGTTGTTGTTGCTGTTAATCTTGATTTTGTTATTGAGAAGATGAACCAACTTGTTTCTTAGAGGAAGAAGCCATTGAAGCACTACTGAGATTTTTGGGTTTCTTTATTTTAGGGTTTTTGGAAAGAGAGAAAAAGAGGCAAAAATGCATAAACAATGAACAGTGAAGGTGAATGGTGTCATAGCCCAAAATTTTCCCATCTCATTTCACCTTTCAAACTCATACTAAGGTTCAGGCTCAAAGACACATCCTCATAAACAATGGCTCAATGAACTAGGGTTTTGAATTCTCTAAAGAAAATCAATGAATCAAAGTCTCCAATGGATTTCATATGGCCTATGATGCTTCAAACTATCTCTATGGCAAAATGCAAGCTTCAATTCCAAGGATTGCACAGTCAATTGCTCAGAAAGTCAACAATCGACTAGTTTGACCCAAAAGTCAACTATGGTCAAAGTACAGTCAAAACTCCTGATTTTTTGTCAACATCCTTATTTTGAAATACCATTCATCATTTGATCAAGGATTGATCATGATTCATCAAGGGAAGCTCAGAAATCAACAAAACCTATAGTTTCTAAATTAGGGTTTTACTAGGAGAAAGTCAACTGGACTTTGACCAGCCATAACTTCCACATGGAACATCAGAAATTTCCCATCCAAAGCTCATTTTGAAGGAAATTGCATTCTCTATAATTTTTCGCCTCACATGCCAAGTCTAAAAATGCTTCATTAAAGAGTTATGGTCCAAAAGATTATAGGTCCTTTTTGAAAGTCAACCAAAAGCATTTTTTTGTCAAAACCCATATCATCCAGATAAAA
Organism: Vicia villosa; assembly: GCF_029867415.1. NCBI lineage: Eukaryota > Viridiplantae > Streptophyta > Magnoliopsida > Fabales > Fabaceae > Vicia > Vicia villosa. The sequence continues at coordinate 66,892,932 of NC_081183.1, read as the reverse complement.
TATCCAAATGGAAAAAATCTTCCAAAGTGGCTTGTAGAGGACATCTTGAGGTTTACAAAAAGTCCTAGAACTCCTCCATATCTTAAAAATTGAGGTAGATATGACTTGTCAGAGTTAGACAATTTTGAGAGAAAAAATGTGAAACAAAAGGCTTCAAAATGGATTTCTTTGCAAAGAGGCCCAACTTTATATGATCCAATCTTTATCCTCAAGTTATCCAAGGCCCCAAAATTAGTTGCCACGAATTTTTGGATTTTTTATATGATTTTATATGAATTTTTAATCATGTAAAAGTGATATTAATTTATATAAATCATGTAAACTTCAAAAATTCAATTAAGGATCTTATTCCAATTACATTCAATCACCATTTATACCATATTTCCAAAATAATTTCGTGCTAAGTGAGATTGGTGAGAGAAGGTTAAGATTGAGACCAAATTAGAAGGTTTTCATAACATATTTCAATCAACTTTCCAATCATTGATTGAAAGGGATTTGGTCTGAGTTTGTTGCCCTAATCCATTCCATATATATAGAACCTATACAGATTGCAAGGGGGACGAAAAAAGAGGGGTTCTTGGAGGAAAACTAGGGCTTCCAAGCGAGAAAATCTTCAAGGCTAGGGCACGGTCAAAAGACTTTCTCCAGCAAACTTCAACAAATTCCAAGCGTATATTCACCCTCTTGAGGTTCCAAGGAGTATTTCCCAACCATTCTCGAGGCTCAGAACACAGCAAGTGGTCTTCTTCAAGGTACACATCGTGGTAAGCATGTTTTACGTCCAACTCTCAATTTATACTACATGAGCATGTTACACGCATATATTCATGTTCAGGACGAAGTTTAGAGTGACTTTGATTCATCGTTCGGGAGTTATAGTACAAGAATGGACCTTTGCCATTGTTAGGGCACCGAGATCATGCCTCTTCGTTTTCGTACTTACAAGCATTATTATCAAAAAATAACCATACCATTGGATTCGCAGCATCCAATTTAATGTATCTGGGTTGTTTTGGTTTCGGTTATTGTTGATTTGTGCAGGTCGACGTTTGGGAGCAATCGGAGGAGACGGTGGTAACCGCCATGCATGGTGGTTTGGGAAACTGACTATAGGAGTGAAGTCTTGGTATTCTCCGATCCAACAAGTCCGTCTCTCTCTCCTTTTACAATTGGCCAGTCAAACTTCCTGATTCATCTCTCTCTCCCTGGTTGGCTGGTTACATGAGGCGTTTGACTTTCACCATTGGTATGTGGTTTTCATATTTATTTGTTGGTGTTCACTTATTAATCAATAACAACGAATGACACAATTGGCCAGAAGCAAGGAGGTGGTACGTCAAAGGCGCAGGTCCGATCCTCACTCACGTATATTATTTTTCAATATTTCGCTTCAATGGATCCTGTGAAGGTGTCCCACACGCGGCCATGATATCTCTTTATATCTCCACCATCCAGTCCTTCCCATAATCAAAATCAACGCCTAAGAAATGCAGCCCCATGGTGGACCCTCAGGAGCGCACCACACCTAATCACAGAGCTAAGTTTCTTTAATTATTTATTATTTTCAAATACATAAACCTTTTTATTTATTTCTTTTTCTTATTTTTACTTAACTTATTTCATTTAACAATTTTTTTGTTATTATAATAATTCCATATAACTATTTATTCTATTTAATCGAAGATTCGATTTTTTTCTCATAACGTTAAAAATAATTGTTTTTATAACAAAGAAGGATATTATTTTTCATATGTTTTTTATTAATTGATTAATTAGTTAGGATTCATACAATAATTATTTAAAACCATGTAAATATCATATTTAATCACGTATTCGATTTCTTTAATTTCTAAACAGTTATTAAAAATATTAAATTATTTGTTTTTCCTATCTTTGTTTACATTAGGGTTTGTTAAATAATCAATAGATCCATAATGCACTAACCTTTCTTTTCTCTTCTTTTTCAGGGTTGATCGAAGGTTCGATTGAAGGCTCAGGGTGTTTAAATATGTTTGAATTAATTACTTCTCCCTCTTATTTTCTGCCTTTATTTCCCCTTCCCCGCAGGTGTTTATTGTAATAGCGTAGGATTATTAAACTGTTTTATCTTTCTGCCATGGTTAGTAATCCTAGGGAGTGCAAGCCTTGAATTAACTTAGGTCACTAACTAAAAGATAATTATCTGAATTGAATCACGTGATTGTTGCACCCACACACCTTTAGGGTAATCCCTCTCGTTGCCTTGTTGCCTTATTACTGTTGCCTTTTACCTTAATTTGTGAAAATAGTCAAGTCCCTCGATTCCGAGGATACCTAAAGCAAATGTTGCCCTCAGTTCATTCATCATCAAGTTTGTCCTTTGACGTTGCCTCGGTAAGTGATGATCTGTCCCCGTTGCTAAGGTATCCTCGCATGATGCCTAAAAAGATTAATGACTTTTATATCCTTCCCTTAGACTACCTGACCTCTTTATGGCAGGGTCAGTCTTATGGCGAACGATAATTCCGATGCCCCTTTACATTCAATAAAAGGACTTCCTACCCTCCTATGGTATGGATAGCCCTGAAAAGCTAAAAGAACAATTTTTCAAACTTAGGGTAGGTAACTTTTAATTGCTTGCTCAATTCAAATTCAAAATCTTGTTCCCACTTCTTTTCAAAATCAAATTTAAAAAGACTACGCTTATTTACAAGCTAAAGTTCTTATTCAAGTTTCTTATTCACACATTACAAACATTTTGAAAACAAAAGTGAGCTAAGCAATTAAGAGCCCATGGATAACTATGGATACAAAGGGTGCTTTAAACCTTCCCTTTGTATAATTTACCCCCCAAACTCAAAATCTTTTTAAAAGGTCTTTTTCTGTTCTTTTAGCCTTTCTATAAATTGGATAAAATAAAAGTCGGTGGCTACTCATGCTTACTGCAACATTTGTATGCTTAAATATTTAAAGTCAGTTCACCGTATTAAAGAACTGGCGACTCTGCTGGGGATATTCGAATAAAAGAGGGGTTACCTTAAAGTTTAGGATTCACTTTAAAATGTTTTCTATTGTTTGCCTTGCTTGCTTTATTTTTCAGGGCTGTTTTGGGAATTAAATGAAGGACGAATCCTACACCCGGATTCAAGTACACTTAAGATAGGAGCGGCATAGTCATGGATACCTCCCTTGTGCATGCTTGGGTTTGGTCAATATGAAGTTCGCACTTGAGTTAGGCCTCCACTGGTTATTGTGTACCCCTTTTGCATGAGAGAGGTTTACGCATGATTCTTTGGGTGCGTCGGAGCTCAAGGACCTTTAGTCACCTTTAACCCATCTTAACTTTTAGGAACATAGTAGGAGGGCTATTCTTGGTGCATGCCAAGTTATGGTCGCGACCCGATACTACAGCTCAGATAGGTTTCTTCCTAAAGTATCATTGCGTGGTATGCATGTACCATGTTCGAGGGTGCTTTAGAAGGGGCTGACAATTCTGGGTCACTGGTAGAACCCGTTGCTGATATCATCCTTATCCTTAGAAGTACCTTTGGGGGAGGGTAGTTACCTAATCAAACTCCATGCGAGCCTTTAAACCTAAGGACATTTGTGTGACTTGCTTGTGTGTGCTACTAACCCTTCTATTTCCTTGCAGGATTTGCTTGTCGGACATTTCGTCCTTATTACCTTATGCTTTACATATTGTATTACATTTGCATAACATCATGACATCATGACATCACAACATAGCATGATTGACTAACCCTTTCAAGGATCTTAGGAATTTAGGGCGCGCAATTTCAGGTGCTCTTATCAAGGACTGAATTTCTAATCAAGGGGCAAGAGGATTTACTTTCCTTTCGCCATTTGTCTTCCAAATCAGAGACATTGTACCTATCAAGGGGAAAGAGGATTTATTTTCCTCTAGCCATATACCTTCAAATTCAGAGGTACCCCGAATCAGAGGCTATGACCCACTGGATATGGTGAGCTTGATTCCCCTAGAAGAGCATCCAAGAATCAGAGTTCTTCGAATAAAGATGCGACCAAATCATTTTCCAATGTTGCTAACTAAATTTCATATAGATCCTTGAAAACATTGCATTTTCATTCATAACATCGCATAGCAGGTTTCTTACAATAGGTCTCTCATCCTTCCTCGCTGTTTATTTCAGCATCATGGATCTCGAGCAATCAGCCAAAAATCTTCAGGCTCAGAACAACCATTTCCAAGAAATGATCCTTAACTTGGCCAAGGGGCAAGAAGAATTGAAGGCACTTCTGATCAAGAAGGAGAAGAATCAACATAAGCATCAAGGTAGTAAAGATAATCAGAAATCCAAACCTAATCGATCATTTACTCCATTGCACATGCCGCTGTCTCAATTTCTACAACAACTGCTCTGTCAGAACTTGATAACTCTATTGCCTCCATATTCAGTTCCTACCAATCCTGCTCCTGGGTACAAGTATAATGCAAGATGTAATTATCATTCGAACAGCCCTAGTCATAATACTGAAGATTGTGGACCATTGAAGCATAGGATTCAAGACTTAATTGACGACAAGATCATTGACTTCAACTCACCTGAGAAGCCTCACATGGCTAATGCTATGTACAACCAGAAAGGTCGTAACGAATGCAACCTATCTGTTGAAGAAATTCCACAATAACGAAGCAAGCCAGGTGCACCTAGGCGTCAGTTCACAAAGATCAATATGTTGCTGGCTCAGGTACCGCAACATCTGCTGATGGCAAACTTGATTACTGTAAGGGATCCTCCTGTGAAGCCCAACACTTCCGCTCCTAGCTATAAGCCCAATGCGAGATGCGCATATCACTCCAATAGCCCTGAACATGATACGAATGATTGTTGGCCATTAAAGAACAAGATCCAAGATATGATTGATGCTCGGGAAATCGAATTCAATTCTCCCAAGACTCCTATAGTGATCACTGGTCCCATGCCCAATCACGACAAGACTGATTAATGTCTAGAAGGATGAACTTTTTAAATCATTAGACTTACTTTCATTTGCAAGTTTATTTTCTGTTCGTTTAAACATTTGACTCATGATAGACATTATCTGTTTTAATAATCATCGTCAGTGCATTGCATATGTTTGTCTTGAATAAATTATTTCACTATCACTCATTTTAAATTATGTCTTTACTTTGCATATGTTTTGTGATATTCAACTCCTGCTAAGCTGTAAGCCTTTTGAAGGAGGATGACGAAAAGATACCGCAACCTCATACAGTATACTTTTGAACGGACTATGCTGACGATGTATGTAACACCCCGTTAATTCTGGTGTATTAATTTAATTATTTTATTAATTAAATTATTAGAATTAATAATTTGTGGGAATTATTTGGAAAAATGATAAAATATGGTGTTGGGCTGAGTGTGATAGTTAGTAGAAGGGGGGGTGTTAACTAAGCAAGCCCATTAAGAATATTTTATTTTATTTTTCATAAAATAAAGGAAAATTGGGGAAAGAGAAGCAGAAGCAGAAGCAGAAGAAGCAGATTTTGGAACTGAAGAACACGTGAAAGTGAGAAGAGCCTAAAGGGAAGGAGAACTTTGAAGGTTCGACTCTGAGGTAAGGGGGGATTCTTCGGGTTAGTGATCCTTATGAGATTGTAGGTAGTATAATTGATTAGGATTATCGTTTAGTTCATTCGTACGTGTCGGGTTTGGGAATTTTGATTAGGTTTTGATGGAATCGTATGAATTACATGATTTTTGTTAATACTTGTGATATATGATGTTGATACATGTATAAAACTTGTCTGAAATGTGTAATGATGTGGAAATTGATGATATTGTGTGCTATGTCCGTTTGTATATGAATCGGGAAAAATGGGATGGGGTTATTACGATCAAAATGGTGATTTTTGCTGTGCAGGTACGTAGGAACCGGTTCCCACGTGGGACGAACCGGTTCCCCCTTATAAAAAACAGAGCGTGTGGATTCTGGGTAGCTGGGAACCGGTTCCCATGTAGGGAAAACCCGGTTCCCCATAGTAAAAATCAGAGGCGTGTTTTGGGAAGCTGCCAAGAACCGGTTCCCATGTAGGGACAACCCGGGTTCTGCAGCATTTTTTTCTAAAAATGTTTTATCTTTAACATCCCATAACTTTTGATCCGAGTATCCGATTTATGCGCCATTTTGAGCATTGCGAAGCTGAGTTAATGGCCTATACGATGAATCGGTGGTATGGACGTAAAGTCCAAGTTGTTTATTTGTGATTATATTATTTATTGGGTGATGACTTTCGTGTATGCGTGTGATATGTTTGTATGAATGCTAAGAATATATACATGCTTATTGGTGATGATTTGGTGATGATAATGAGACGATGTGTTACATCGGATTGGTGATGTTGTAAGCATGTTATATGTTGCATTCATTGGCATACATTTTTGGTGATGGATCCCGGTGATGAAATGGATCAAAATGGTGGGCATAATTCCCATTGTGTGGAATTTGTGCTGGTTAAACTGTATCTCGGTGATGAAAAAGATCAGTTGGATGGGTGTATCCCATGTATGGTACCACAGGCATTAGTGTCAGTCCATTCATTGCATTATATCCTTTTATAACTGAATGATTGTATGGTGTGTTAGATGATGCTTGTGTACTGATGCTTGCTTGTTGTGATAAATTCCAATTACATGTATGTTTGAGTGGATGATAATTGCTATGATATTTTATTGCTTATGATTGTATAATGGTTATTAATTCGAATGAAACTCACCCTTACTTTGATGATTTCAGATTAAGGATGTAGCGGCGTCTTGATTGGGTGAAGATAGCTTGTAGGCTAGCCCGTAGTTCGTGTCGAGTCATGCTCTGATTGTAACAGTGGGATCGATTAGTCTTAGCGTTACTTGAGATACTTTGTTGCTATTTTGATTACGGATTATGTATTGTTGAACTGTTTGGATATGTTCCTTACATTGTTTAAAATAAGGTTCCGCTGTGATGAACACATGTTTGAAGTTTGGTTTAATCTTAATTAAGCATGACAATCGACTTGATGTTTTTATTTATTTAATAATTGTAGCATCCTTGATGTGTTATTACTCTAAATATATTATATTTTCGCGGGGGTTAGAAGGGTGTTACAATAGTGGTATCAGAGCATAGTCGGTCGTTATAGTCAGAGTCTTAGTGTCAGTGTTCCCTTGTATGCGACTAGTGTAAGGTAAACACTGTCGATACTTTTATTCTGATGAGATTGTTTTGTGGTTTAGCAGAACAATGGCTGGAAGAGGTGGAAGGAACGATGACGCTATCGCAGAGGCTCTAGGCATGATTGCTGGTGTACTGGGAGGGAATGCTAATGGAGCGGCGATTGGTGCTGACAGGCAGTTGAACAGCTTTCAGAGGAACAACCCTCCACTGTTCAAAGGCACTCATGACCCTGATGGTGCTCAGAAATGGTTGAAAGAGATCGAGAGGATCTTCCGAGTGATCGATTGTGCAGAAAATCTGAAGGTGAGGTACGGTACTCACATGCTATCAGAAGAAGCTGATGACTGGTGGGTTACTACTAAGACTGAATTGGATTCAGATGGGATTGCGATTACCTGGGCCATATTCAAGAGAGAATTTCTGAGGAAGTATTTTCCTGAAAATGTTCGGGGAAGGAAGGAAATTGAGTTTTTGGAGCTGACACAGGGTAGTATGACAGTGCCTGAATATGCCTCCAAATTCGTGGAATTAGCTAAGTACTACACACACTACACCAACGATGCAGCTGGGGAATTCTCTAAGTGTATCAAGTTTGAGAATGGTCTTCGTGATGAGATCAAACAGGGTATCAGGTATCAAAGAATTCGCCGATTTGCTGATTTAGTGGACTGTAGCAGGATTTTTGAGGAGGATTGTATCAAGCTGAAATCATCTCACTCTCGCGAGTTAGTTGATAAGAAGGGTAAGAAACCTATGGACAGAGGTACACCATATGGGAGGGGAAACCCAAGAGCTGGTAATTGGAAAAGGCCTAGTAGGGGAGATTCTGGTGCTCCCTTTAGGTGCTTCAACTGTGGTGAAACAGGATATAAGAGGAATGAGTGCAAGAAAGAAGAGAAGAAGTGCTTTAAATGTGGCAGAATAGGCCATGTTGCTCCTGACTGTAGAATGAGGACTGTGACTTGCTATAACGGTGGCGAAGAAGGTCATATCAGTACACAGTGCACCAAGCCGAAGAAGAACCAGTCTGGAGGGAAAGTCTTTGCTTTGTCTGGATACGAAACCACTCCAGAGGATAGACTGATTAAAGGTACGTGTTTCATACATAACACACCTTTAATTGCGATTATTGATACTGGTGCGACTCACTCGTTTATTTCATTGGATTGTGCTAAGAGGCTGAATTTAGAGATAACAAAGATTAATGGAAGTATGGTTATTGACACTCCTGCGTCGGTTTCAGTGACCACTTCATCTGCATGTTTGAACTGCCCTATTGATATATTTGGTAGGAAGTTTGGAATGGACTTAGTGTGCCTTCCACTCGAACAACTTGACATTATTTTGGGGATGAACTGGTTGCAATTTAACCGAGTTCATATTAATTGTTTTACGAAGACGGTCATCTTTCCTGAAGAGGTTAGTGTCGAGGAGTTAGCGATGACTGCAAGACAGGTGAGTGAAGCAATTCAAGACAGGGCAGCCGTGTTTATGCTTTTTGCGTTGATGGAAGTGAAAGGAAGAGTGGTGAGTAATGAATTACCAGTGGTACGAGAATTTCCAGAAGTTTTTCCAGAAGATGTTAGAGAGCTACCACCTGAAAGGGAAGTAGAGTTTGCCATTGAGTTAGTTCATGGAACCAGTCCTATATCGATGGCACCTTATAGAATGTCAACATCTGAATTGACCGAATTGAAGAGTCAATTAGAAGAATTGTTAGAGAAGGAGTTCATTCGTCCGAGTGTGTCACCGTGGGGTGCACCGGTGCTATTGGTAAAGAAGAAAGAAGGATCTATGAGGTTGTGTGTGGACTACAGACAACTGAATAAAGTTACTATCAAGAATCGGTATTCATTGCCGAGGATTGATGATTTGATGGATCAGTTGGTCGGAGCTAGTATATTCAGTAAGATTGAATTGAGGTTGGGGTATCATCAGATTCGCGTGAAGGCGGATGATATTCAGAAGACTGCGTTCAGAACGAGGTATGGTCATTATGAATACACTGTGATGCCGTTTGGGGTTACTAACGCACCTGGTGTTTTCATGGAATACATGAATAGGATTTTTCATCCTTATCTTGACAAATTCGTTGTGGTGTTCGTTGATGACATTCTGATATATTCCAAAAGTGAAGAAGAACATGCAGAGCATCTCAGGATTGTGCTGGGAGTGTTGAAAGAGAAGAAGCTTTATGCCAAACTGTCGAAATGTGATTTCTGGTTAAGTGAAGTGAGTTTTCTTGGCCATGTAATTTCCAAGAACGGTATTGCCGTAGATCCAGCAAAGGTAGAAGCCGTGTCTCAATGGGAAGCTCCGAAGTCCGTTACTGAAATTCGTAGTTTTCTGGGTCTTGCAGGTTATTATCGGAAGTTCATAGAAGGATTTTCAAAGTTAGCCCTACCATTGACGAAGTTGACTAGGAAGGGTCAAGCGTTCGTTTGGGACTCGAAATGCGAAGAAGGATTCCAAGAATTGAAGAAGAGGCTAACTAGTGCCCCTATTTTAATTTTGCCGAATCCGACAGAATCTTTTGTTGTGTATTGTGATGCTTCACTGATGGGGCTTGGAGGTGTACTAATGCAGAACCAGCAGGTAGTTGCTTATGCGTCGAGACAACTTAAAGTACATGAGAAGAATTACCCGACTCATGACTTGGAGTTGGCGGCAGTGGTGTTTGTGTTGAAATTATGGAGACATTACCTTTATGGTTCACGGTTCGAGGTATTTAGTGATCATAAGAGTTTGAAGTACCTATTCGACCAGAAGGAACTTAATATGAGACAGAGGAGGTGGTTAGAGTTCCTTAAAGATTATGATTTTGAGCTGAATTACCATCCGGGTAAGGCGAATGTTGTTGTTGACGCTTTGAGTAGGAAGTCCTTGCATATGTTTATGTTGATGATCCGAGAACTAGATTTGATTGAGCAATTTCGGGATTTAAGTTTGGTATGTGAAGGCACTTCGAATAGCATCAAGTTGGGTATGCTAAAGCTGACTAGTGGAATTCTTGATGAGATCAGAGAAAAGCAGAAAGATGATGTGGGACTAGTTGACAAATTGACTTTGATTAATCAAGGAAAAGGAGGTGAATTCAGAATTGATGAGAATTTCATAATGAGGTTTGGCGACCGTGTTTGTGTTCCTGATGTTACCGAACTGAAGAAGAGTATCTTGGAAGAAGGACATCGTAGTGGATTGAGTATTCACCCTGGTGCTACTAAGATGTACCATGATTTGAAGAAGTTATTCTGGTGGCCTGGAATGAAAAAGGAAATAGCCGAATTTGTTTATTCTTGTCTGACTTGTCAGAAGTCAAAGATCGAACACCAGAACCCGTATGGGACTATGCAACCTTTATTTATTCCTGAATGGAAGTGGGATAGCATATCCATGGACTTTGTATCTGGATTGCCAAGAACAGCTAAGAATTATGAAGCCATTTGGGTTATTATGGATAGATTGACGAAATCGGCTCACTTCATACCGATGAGAATGGATTATTCTATGGAAAGGTTGGCACAGTTGTACATTGAGAAAATAGTAAGTTTGCATGGTATCCCTTCGAGTATCGTATCAGATAGAGATCCAAGATTTACATCCAGATTTTGGGAAGGGTTACAGAAGGCCTTGGGTACTAATTTGAGGTTAAGTTCTGCTTACCATCCGCAGACTGATGGTCAAACTGAAAGGACGATTCAATCATTGGAAGATCTATTGCGTGCTTGTGTATTGGAAAAAGGTGGTGCATGGGATAGTTATTTGTCGTTGATTGAGTTCACTTACAATAATAGCTACCATTCGAGTATTGGTATGGCTCCATTTGAAGCTTTGTATGGTAGGAGGTGTAGGACACCATTATGTTGGTATGAATCTGGTGAAAGTGCAGTGGTTGGACCAGAAATTGTTCAAGAGACGACGGAAAAGATTAAGATGATTCAGGAGAAGATGAAGGCTTCTCAAAGTCGTCAAAAGAGCTATCATGATAAGAGGCGGAGAACACTTGAATTTCAAGAGGGAGATCATGTGTTTCTGAGAGTAACTCCTACGACGGGTGTTGGTCGAGCACTAAAGTCAAGGAAGTTGATGCCGTGTTTCATTGGTCCATTTCAGATTACGGAAAGAGTATGAGAGGTTGCTTATCGTATTGCTTTACCAACAACACTTGCAAACCTACATGACGTATTCCATGTATCTCAATTGAGGAAATATATAGCGGATCCGTCTCATGTAATCCAGGAAGATGATGTGCAAGTGAGAGATAATATGACAGTTGAGGCGTTGCCTATGAGGATTGAAGATCGGAAGATAAAGCAACTACGTGGTAAAGAAATAGTTTTAGTCCGAGTAGCTTGGGGATGAGCTGCAGGTGGAAATGTTACGTGGGAGCTGGAGAGTCAGATGAAAGACTCTTATCCTGAACTCTTTGTTTGAGGTATGTTTTCGAGGACGAAAACTCTTTTAGTGGGGGAGAGTTGTAACACCCCGTTAATTCTGGTGTATTAATTTAATTATTTTATTAATTAAATTATTAGAATTAATAATTTGTGGGAATTATTTGGAAAAATGATAAAATATGGTGTTGGGCTGAGTGTGATAGTTAGTAGAAGGGGGGGGGGAATTAACTAAGCAAGCCCATTAAGAATATTTTATTTTATTTTTCATAAAATAAAGGAAAATTGGGGAAAGAGAAGCAGAAGCAGAAGAAGCAGATTTTGGAACTGAAGAACACGTGAAAGTGAGAAGAGCCTAAAGGGAAGGAGAACTTCGAAGATTCGACTCTGAGGTAAGGGGGGATTCTTCGGGTTAGTGATCCTTATGCGATTGTAGGTAGTAGGATTGATTAGGATTATCGTTTAGTTCATTCGTACGTGTCGGGTTTGGGAATTTTGATTAGGTTTTGATGGAATCGTATGAATTACATGATTTTTGTTAATACTTGTGATATATGATGTTGATACATGTATAAAACTTGTCTGCAATGTGTAATGATGTGGAAATTGATGATATTGTGTGCTATGTCCGTTTGTATATGAATTGGGAAAAATGGGATGGGGTTATTACGATCAAAATGGTGATTTTTGCTGTGCAGGTACGTAGGAACCGGTTCCCACGTGGGACGAACCGGTTCCCCCTTATAAAAAACAGAGCGTGTGGATTCTGGGTAGCTGGGAACCGGTCCCCATGTAGGGACAACCCGGTTCCCCATAGTAAAAATCAGAGGCGTGTTTTGGGAAGCTGCCAGGAACCGGTTCCCATGTAGGGACAACCCGGGTTCTGCAGCATTTTTTTCTAAAAATGTTTTATCTTTAAAATCCCATAACTTTTGATCCGAGTATCCGATTTATGCGCCGTTTTGAGCATTGCGAAGCTGAGTTAATGGCCTATACGATGAATCGGTGGTATGGACGTAAAGTACAAGTTGTTTATCTGTGATTATATTATTTATTGGGTGATGACTTTCGTGTATGCGTGTGATATGTTTGTATGAATGCTAAGAATATATACATGCTTATTGGTGATGATTTGGTGATGATAATGAGACGATGTGTTACATCGGATTGGTGATGTTGTAAGCATGTTATATGTTGCATTCATTGGCATACAATTTTGGTGATGGATCCCGGTGATGAAATGGAACAAAATGGTGGGCATAATTCCCATTGTGTGGAATTTGTGCTGGTTAAACTGTATCTCGGTGATGAAAAAGATCAGTTGGATGGGTGTATCCCATGTATGGTACCACATGCATTAGTGTCAGTCCATTCATTGCATTATATCCTTTTATAACTGAATGATTGTGTGGTGTGTTAGATGATGCTTGTGTATTGATGCTTGCTTGTTGTGATAAATTCCAATTACATGTATGTTTGAGTGGATGATAATTGCTATGATATTTTATTGCTTATGATTGTATAATGGTTATTAATTCGAATGAAACTCACCCTTACTTTGATGATTTCAGATTAAGGACGTAGCGGCGTCTTGATTGGGTGAAGATAGCTTGTAGGCTAGCCCGTAGTTCGTGTCGAGTCATGCTCTGATTGTAACACTGGGATCGATTAGTCTTAGCGTTACTTGAGATACTTTGTTGCTATTTTGATTAAGGATTATGTATTGTTGAACTGTTTGGATATGTTCCTTACATTGTTTAAAATAAGTTTCCGCTGTGATGAACACATGTTTGAAGTTTGGTTTAATCTTAATTAAGCATGACAACCGACTTGATGTTTTTATTTATTTAATAATTGTAGCATCCTTGATGTGTTATTACTCTGAATATATTATATTTCCGCGGGGGTTAGAAGGGTGTTACAATGTACAAGCATTGTTTTAATTTCCTAAACAGTGGAGATATAAGGATGTTAAGCCCTTGTCAACCCTTTTGAGCCTAAGGAGTCAAAGTTTCTTTCTCGTACAGATTAAAACCCTTGATCACAACCTGGGGCAGGTTAGTTACTCAGTTAACTCAATTATACTAGCTTTTGTTTATACAAATAATGATGGGTTCCCACAACCAGTAAGTCATGCAGTCAATATCTACCAAAAAGAAAAAGGTGTTAAGTCAAAACCTATGAAGGAGACTTACCAAAAATCGAAACATCCCGTTGACTGTAATCTCAAAATAAACAGTTCAGGCAAAAGTTAGGGACAACAAAGTCAAAAAAAAGGTCACTACAAATCCTCGAAAAAAGAAAAAGAATTACAAAAAAGGACTGCCTGTCCAAATAAAATTGCCGGTGCTTCAACCATCATCAAACGTCAGTATTACGACTTTAAGCTCTGCTAGGACTTAAACGCAAAAGTTAACTGAGCATAGGGTCGAAGAACATCACGAAGATTGGGGTGAGAATAAATAAATTTTTGAGCCGTTATCCTTTGTTTCTTAAACCGTGAACCAAGCCACGTTACAACCCTTGAAAGTCCTAACTGAAGCATGATTAGTTCGAAAGCATACTGTCACCAAAAGGGTATCCTGACTCCTTAGGGTTTACTGCAAATGCTGAGTTGATATTTCATTTTTACAAACATCACGTTTTTATAAACATCACGCTTTTACATCTCCCGTTTTAATGTTTTCCAAAAAAAAAAAAACAAGACAGACATATGCATTGCATCTCATGAATTCATTATTAAACATATTTTGCTACATAATTTCAAATGTTAACATCAAGAAGAATTTGCACAGGATACGACTAATGACTAAAAGTCATCCCGACAGACGAAACCACTTCAGTAACAATAACTCTTACACCTGAATCAATTAAAAGTCAACGTATACAAGGGGCATGACACAGTCTATCCAGTCAATACGGGGCAATCAGGTCAAGATTCTGAGAATCTCTCAAAAATGCCAATCGATCTGGGGGCAACCAAGTCAAGATTCCGAGAATCTCTCGAGAATGCCAAACAATCAGGGGCATGCACCCAAGTGGGTCTGAAGCTACTTCCCGATCAGTCAGAGGTATCACCCTAAGTATATGAGTACTAGGGGCATCACCCATAGTATATGTCCAAAGGTCCTCACAAGGCAAATCTCTCCAAGGTCCCTACTAGCAGGGGCAAAGCTGTGCAAAGCCTGTTTGACACTCCAACCAACACTCATTGGTGTGTCCCAATTAATACAAATCCAGGAATGGCAGTTACTATATTACTGGGGGCAATGTTCAAGACATCCATGTCTTCCCACAAATCTGGTTTCATAGGATCATATCCCCACAAAGTAATCTTCAAGTAGCTATCTTTAATCCCTCCTCCAACAGGGTCTATTCATCTCTCTTATCCCCAGTCAGATTGCATCAAAGATCGATCTTTCAAATTACTTCTTCCCCAAGCAGAAATCATAAATCTCCAGCTGAGCATCTTCAAGACAAGATCAGACAACAAAATCACAAGGACATAGAGATTTATTTTCTCAATCAAGACAACATAAATCATATTCACACATCGTATGTCATAAACATATTCATACATTGCATACATTACCTCATAATGAATTCATACATAACACGCAAGTTTCTCATTTATTTTGAGAGACTCGTCTCATAATACATGCATCATGACATTACATAAAGACTAACTTTACCTTTTTCAGGATACTAGTACAAGCAGATAAACAATATCTCCAATTTCCAAAGATCTAATTTAGTTACTACGAACGGTGCTGACACGATCAACATTCAAAGATCTGATTCTATCATCACGAACGGTGTAGACACGATCATCTTTCTAAGATCTAATTCAGTTACTACTAACGGTGCTGACACGATCAATCTCCAACAAATACTTCTCAATACATCAAGCTCAGATGCGGCCTAACGTATGGCTCAAAACAAAGGATTCAGTCTAGCGTACGACTCATTCTGACAACTGTCAACACAGGGGACCTGGTCTAACGTACGACCCATCTTTCAGCCTAACGCATGGCTTTCCAAACATTTAACAATGCAAGTTGGATCCAATCTAACATACAACCCATCCTTCAGCCTAACGTACGGTTTTCCAGACATTTAACAATGCAAGTTGGATCCGGTCTAACGCACGACCCATCCTTCAGCCTAACGTACGGCTTTCCAGACATTTATCAAATGCAAATTGGATCTGGTCTAACGTACGACCCATCCTTCAGCCTAATGTACGACTTTTCCAAACATCTAACAATGCAAACTGGGCCCAGTCTAGCGTACGACTCGTCCTAAAAGTATAGCCTGACGTACGACTTACTTTGACACTTATCAATACGGTGGATTCAGTCTAACGTACGACTCATCCTAAGTATATCCTTCAGATATAGTCTAACGTACGATGTATTCTGATTCTCAAGTCTATCAAGCTGGATGGCATTTTAAGCCCATCTCAATCAAATCTCAATAACCTGGTGGCATCTTTAAGCCCATCCTTGATAACTTTCAGTCAACTTCCAAATGGCATCTTTAAGCCCATCTTTAAGCCCATCTCCAAAGGGCAAATTTCTTGGTATTCAAGTGTTCAACCCTCTTCCACCTTCAGATTCCGACTGGCACGCAAACCACTCTACATCCTCAGGTTTAAGAAGATTGAACAAGGGCAGCTGTTATACCCCAAAATTTGCCCATCTCATTTCACCTTTCAAACTCATACTAAGGTTCAGGCTCAAAGACACATCCTCATAAACAATGGCTCAATGAACTAGGGTTTTGAATTCTCTAAAGAAAATCAATGAATCAAAGTCTCCAATGGATTTCATATGGCCTATGATGCTTCAAACTATCTCTATGGCAAAATGCAAGCTTCAATTCCAAGGATTGCACAGTCAATTGCTCAGAAAGTCAACAGTCGACTAGTTTGACCCAAAAGTCAACTGTGGTCAAAGTACAGTCAAAACTCCTAATTTTTTGTCAACATCCTTATTTTGAAATATGATTCATCATTTGATCAAGGATTGATCATGATTCATCAAGGGAAGCTCAGAAATCAACAAAACCTATAGTTTCTAAATTAGGGTTTTACTAGGAGAAAGTCAACTGGACTTTGACCAGCCATAACTTCCACATGGAACATCAGAAATTTCCCATCCAAAACTCATTTTGAAGGAAATTGCATTCTCTATAATTTTTCGTCTCACATGTCAAGTCTAAAAATGCTTCATTAAAGAGTTATGGTCCAAAAGATTATAGGTCCTTTTTGAAAGTCAACCAAAAGCATTTTTTTGTCAAAACCCATATCATCCAGATAAAATATCCAAATGGAAAAAATCTTCCAAAGTGGCTTGTAGAGGATATCTTGAGGTTTACAAAAAGTCCTAGAACTGCTCCATATCTTAAAAATTGAGGTAGATATGACTTGTCAAAGTTAGACAATTTTGAGAGAAAAAATGTGAAACAAAAGGCTTCAAAATGGATTTCTTTGCAAAGAGGCCCAACTTTATATGATCCAATCTTGATCCTCAAGTTATCCAAGGCCCCAAAATTAGTTGCCACGAATTTTTGGATTTTTTATATGATTTTATATGAATTTTTAATCATTTAAAAGTGATATTAATTTATATAAATCATGTAAACTTCAAAAATTCAATTAAGGATCTTATTCCAATTACATTCAATCACCATTTATACCATATTTCCAAAATAATTTCGTGCTAAGTGAGATTGGTGAGAGAAGGTTAAGATTGAGACCAAATTAGAAGGTTTTCATAACATATTTCAATCAACTTTCCAATCATTGATTGAAAGGGATTTGGTCTGAGTTTGTTGCCCTAATCCATTCCATATATATATATATATATATATATATATATATATATATAGAACCTATACAGTTTGCAAGGGGGACGAAAAAAGAGGGGTTCTTGGAGGAAAACTTGGGCTTCCAAGAGAGAAAATCTTCAAGGCTAGGGCACGGTCAAAAGACTTTCTCCAGCAAACTTCAACAAATTCCAAGCGTATATTCACCCTCCTGAGGTTCCAAGGAGTCTTTCCCAACCATTCTCGAGGCTCAGAACACAGCAAGTGGTCTTCTTCAAGGTACACATCGTGGTAAGCATGTTTTACGTCCAACTCTCAATTTATACTACATGAGCATGTTACATGCATATATTCATGTTCAGGACGAAGTTTAGAGTGACTTTGATTCATTGTTCGGGAGTTATAGTACAGGAATGGACCTTTGCCATTGTTAGGGCACCAAGATCATGCCTCTTTGTTTTCGTACTTACAAGCATTATTATCAAAAAATAACCATACCATTGGATTCGCAGCATCCAATTTAATGTATCTGGGTTGTTTTGGTTTCGGTTATTGTTGATTTGTGCAGGTCGACGTTTGGGAGCAATCGGAGGAGACGGTGGTAACCGCCATGCACGGTGGTTTGGGAAACTGACTATAGGCGTGGAGTCTTGGTATTCGCCGATCCTACAAGTCCGTCTCTCTCTCCTTTTACAATTGGCCAGTTAAACTTCCTGATTCATCTCTCTCTCCCTGGTTTGCTGGTTACATGGGGCGTTTGACTTTCACCATTGGTATGTGGTTTTCATATGTTTTTTCATATGTTTTTTGTAAATTGATTAATTAGTTAGGATTCATACAATAATTATTTAAAACCATGTAAATATCATATTTAATCACGTATTCGATTTCTTTAATTTCTAAACAGTTATTAAAAATATTAAATTATTTGTTTTGCCTATCTTTGTTTACATTAGGGTTTGTTAAATAATCAATAGATCCATAATGCACTAACCTTTATTTTCTCTTCTTTTTCAGGGTTGATCAAAGGTTCAATTGAAGGCTCAGGGTGTTTAAATATGTTTGAATTAATTACTTCTCCCTCTTATTTTCTGCCTTTATTTCCCCTTCCCCGCAGGTGTTTATTGTAATAGCGTAGGATTATTAAACTGTTTTATCTTTCTGCCATGGTTAGTAATCCTAGGGAGTGCAAGCCTTGAATTAACTTAGGTCACTAACTAAAAGATAATTATCTGAATTGAATCACGTGATTGTTGCACCCACACACCTTTAGGGTAATCCCTCTCGTTGCCTTGTTGCCTTATTAGTGTTGCCTTTTGCCTTAATTTGTGAAAATAGTCAAGTCCCTCGATTCCGAGGATACCTAAAGCAAATGTTTCCCTCAGTTCATTCATCATCAAGTTTGTCCTTTGATGTTGCCTCGGTAAGTGATGATTTGTCCCCATTGTTAAGGTATCCTCGCATGATGCCTAAAAAGATTAATGACTATTATATCCTTCCCTTAGACTACCCGCCCTCTTTATGGCAGGGTCAGTCTTATGGAGAACGATAATTCTGATGCCCCTTTACATCCAATAAAAGGACTTCCTACCCTCCTATGGTATGGATAGCCCTGAAAAGCTAAAAGAACGATTTTTCAAACTTAGGGTAGGTAACTTTTAATTGCTTGCTCAATTCAAATTCAAAATCTTGTTCCCACTTCTTTTCAAAATTAAATTCAAAAAGACTACGCTTATTTACAAGCTAAAGTTCTTATTCAAATTTCTTATTCACACATTACAAACATTTTGAAAACAAAAGTGAGCTAAGCAATTAAGAGCCCATGGATAACCATGGATACAAAGGGTGCTTTAAACCTTCTCTTTGTATAATTTACCCCCCGAACTCAAAATCTTTTTAAAAGGTCTTTTTCTGTTCTTTTAGCCTTTCTATAAATTGGATAAAATAAAAGTCGGTGGCGACTCATGGTTACCGCAAAATTTGTATGCTTAAATATTTAAAATAGTTCACCGTATTACAAATGGAAAGAGATGAAATGAGTGAGAGATGCGTTTATATAGGCAAGGATTTGAAATAATATGCAATGAAATTCTGAATGAGAGAGATTACAGAATTGGAATCAATCACAATAAATGCTGAATGACGTTAGGAGAGATAATGTGAAATATTAAATGATTTGCACAGTTACCTAGGGCGGCGTCTCATCAACTGCACGTATGCTTGTCCCTTCAGAATGAACACGTGGTCATCATCTAGAATAGCTGGTGACAGTTGTTTTGCTTTAACAGAAGTTCTGTATCATTCTTAGATATATGAAACGTTAGGAATAACAGAATCAGAGTATCTAAATGAACATACAAATCCAGAACATCTGATAAGAAAATAAATAAGCATTTCAAATCTAATCCACATTCAGATCTTCTCATAACTTCATTCTGGGCATAAATCCACACTGATGTTCTTCAGGATGAACTTAAACCTATCTTCAGCAAGGGGTTTTGTAAAGATATCATCCCATTGATGGTCTGTATCAACAAAGTTTAAAGAAAGAACACCCTTCTGAACATAGTCCCTAATTAAGTGATGTTTAATCTCAATACGTTTAGCTTTAGAATGTAGAATAGGATTCTTAGATAAATAGATAGCAGAAGTATTATCACAGAATATAGGAATGTTACTCTCATATATCTGATTGTCTTCTAGCTGACTCTTCATCCAGAGCATTTGTGTACTACATCAAGCAGCCACAACATATTCTGCTTCTGTTATAGAGAGGGCAATTGTGGCTTGCTTCTTGCTATACCAGGAGATCAGATGACTTCCCACAAACTGACAGCTTCCAGAAGTACTTTTCCTTTCAACTCTATCTCCAGCGTAATCAGCATCACAATATCTTACTAAGTTGTATTCTTCAGATCTTCTGTAGATTAAACCAACATTAGTAGTACCTTTCAGATACCTCAGAATTCTCTTAACAACAGTTAAGTGAGATTCTCTAGGATCTGATTGGAATCTAGCACACAGGCATACACTGAATAAAATATCAGGTCTAGAAGCAGTAAGATATAGAAGAGATCCTATCATACCTCTATAGATTTTCTGATCTACCTTCTTGCTTACCTCATCCTTACCTAATACACACGTTGGATGCATTGGAGTCTTTGCTTCTTTGCTTTATGAAAGATTAAACTTCTTCAGAAGCTCTTTCACATACTTGGTCTGATGAACATAAGTTCCTTCAGAAGTTTGATTGATCTGGATACCAAGGAAATACTTGAGTTCTCCCATCATGCTCATCTCAAACTCTGCCTGCATAGACTTACAAACTCCTTTCCAAGTGTAGCATTAGATGTTCAAATATAATATCATCAACATATATTTGACAAATTAAAATATCCTTTTTAAAGGTTTTACAGAAGAGAGTTGTGTCCATTTTTCCTCTAGTGAAACCATTATCCAGAAGGAAAGAACTTAATCTTTCATACCAAGCTCTGGGAGCTTGCTTCAGTCCGTATAATGATTTCTTCAGTCCATAGAGTCTTCAAAACCAGGAGGTTGATGGACATATACTTCTTCATCTATATAACCATTTAAGAAGGCACTCTTAACATCCATCTAATATAGAGTGATGTTATTTTGAGTGGCAAAAGAAATCAATAAGCGAATAGATTCTAACCTGGCCACTGGTGCAAAGGTTTTTGTATAGTCAATGCCTTCTTGCTGACTATAGCCCTGAGAAACCAGTCTGGCTTTGTTTCTAACAACTTCACCTTTCTCACTCAGCTTGTTTCTGAAGACCAACTTTGTTCCAATGATGTTAAATCCTTTAGGTCTTGGAACTAGATCCCAAACATCATTCCTTGTAAACTGATTTAACTCTTCTTGCATGGCAATTATCCAGTTAGCATCTTCGAGAGCTTGATCAACAGAAGTTGGCTCGATCAGAGATACTAGACCAAATTGACATTCTGCATTGTTCTTAAGGAATGCTCTTGTTCTGATGGGATCATCTTTCTTTCCAATGATAACATCTTTTGGATGAGTAGAGTTGAGTCTAGAAGATCTTCTGAGTGTTGGCTCTTCAGAAATTCTGAGATTCTCTAAAGAAGCTGCAACTTGATCTTCTGAAACCTTGCTTCTGGGTTCTTCTTGACCTGAGTTAGAGATATCTATATCTGCAAAATTCTCAAACTGATTTAGCATTTCAAGACCAAGCTTATCATCAAATCTGATATTGATTGATTCCTCAACTACCAGAGTTTCAGTATTGTATACTCTGTAGCCTTTTGAGCGTTCAGAATATCCAAGTAGAAAACACTTCTGAACTTTAGAATCAAACTTATGCAGATGTTCTTTGGTGGTCAGAATATAACATACGCATCCAAAAGGATGAAAATAAGAAATGTTGGGCTTTCTGTTCTTCCACAATTCATAAGGAGTCTTGTTTAGAATAGGTCATATGGAGATTCTATTCTGAATATAACACGTTGTGTTAAATGCTTCTGCCCAGAAATGCTTAGCCATATTGGTTTCATTGATCATGGTTCTGGCCATTTCTTGTAGAGTCCTATTCTTTTGTTCTACAACTCTATTTTGCTGTGGAGTTCTAGGACAAGAGAAATCATGGGCAATACCATTTTCTTTGAAATAAATTTCAAAGAATCTGTTCTCAAATTCACCACCATGATCACTTCTGACCTTTATGATTTTACATTCCTTCTCAGATTGAATCTGAGTGCAGAAGTCAAAGAACACAGTATGTGACTCATCCTTGTGTTTCAAGAACTTTACCCATGTCCATTTGCTATAGTCGTCTACAATGACTAATCCATATTTCTTCCCTCTGATTGATGCTGTTTTGACTGGGCCAAAAAGATCAATGTGCACAAGTTCTAGCAGCCTAGAGGAAGAGACAACATTTTTAGACTTGAATACAGGTTTTGAAAACTTCCCTTTCTGACATGCTTCGCAAAGAGCATCTGATTTATATTTCAGATTAGGGAGTCCTCTGACCAGATTGAGTTTAATAATTTGAGAGATCTTTCTCAAACTAGCATGACCCAATCTTCAGTGCCAGACCCACTGCTCTTCACTAACAGACAGAAGGCAAGTAACCTTTTGATTCTTAAGATCTGAAAGATCAATCTTGTAAATGTTGTTCTTTCTCTTGCCTGTAAATAGGATTGAGCCATCCTTCTGACTAATAGCTTTACAAGACTTTTGATTAAAGATTATGTCATAACCATTGTCACTTAATTGACTTATGGACAATAAGTTATGAGCTAATCCATCTACTAAAAAAACATTAGTTATAGAGGGAGAGTTACCAATACAAATGGTTCTTGAGCCAAAGATTTTTCCCTTCTGGTTCCCTCCAAACTTTACTTCTCCAACACATTTAAGTACCAGGTCTTGGAACATAGACTTTCTTCCTGTCATGTGACGTGAGTATCCAGAGTCCAGGTACCATGACATGTTTGCCTTTGTCTTTTGAGCCTTGAAGAAGATCTGCAACAGGAATTATCTTTTCCTTAGGTACCCACATTCTTTTGGGTCCTTTTGGGTTAGTCCTTCTCAAGTTCTGGTTGAACTGAAATTTAGCATGAGGTTTCACATAATATTTTTCAGAATGTGTAATGGCATGTTTCCTTGTATGTGTTATGTGGAAATTCTTAGCATGTGATGTGTGCCTAATATCATGAGAATGGCCATACTTGAACTGTTCATACAAAGGTTTGTATTTGATTATCTTCTCATCAACAGGTTCAAGTTTATATGGGGTTTCACCCTCATTGCCTATGCCTATTCTCTTGTTTCCACTTACACCATATATCATAGAGGCCAGCTGACTTCTGCCTATACCTCTAAATAGAAACTTTCTGAAACTCAAGTCATATTCCTTTAGAATATTGTTAATGCTTGGAATAGACTTTTCTGAACTTGAAGATGATTCAACATCTTTAGATAGTTTTAAAACTTTTTCTTTCAGTTCAGAATTTTCTATTTCAAGTCTCTTAGTTTCAGAGGCAAAAAGATTTTTCAGCTTTTTGTATTTGATATTAAGTTGACCCTTGGTTCCAAAAGTTCAGTTAAGCTGGAAACTAACTCATCTCTAGAAAGTTCAGAAAATACCTCTTCAGAATCTGAGTCTGATGTAGATTCTGATTCTTCATCAACAGTAGCCATCAGTGCTATGTTTGCTTGCTCATCTTTAGAGTCTGACTCTTGATCAAAAGAATCTGAGTCATCCCAAGTAGCCATTAAGCCTTTTTCCTTTTCAAATCTTTTCTTGGGCTTTTCCCTCTGAAGGTTTGGACATTCATTTTTATAGTGTCTAGGTTCCTTGCATTCATAGCACGTTACCTTCTTTTTGTCAGATCTTCTGCGTCCAGAAGATTCTCTTTTTTCAGGCCTTTTGAAGTTCTTGAAGTTCTTGAAATTTCTCTGCTTACTCTTCCAAAGTTGATTTACTCTTCTGGATAAGAGAGATAATTCATCATCATCATCTTCTTCTTCTGATTCTGACTCATCAGAATCTTCTTCTTCTGCTTGAAAAGCGTTAGTGCATTTTTTATTATTAGATTTTAATGCAATAGACTTACCTTTCTTTTGAGGCTCATTTGCATCCATCTCAATCTCATGACTCCTCAAGGCACTGATCAGCTCTTCAAGAGACACTTCATTCAAGTTCTTGGCAATCTTGAATGCAGTCACCACGGGTCCCCATCTTCTGGGTAAGCTTCTGATGATCTTCTTTACATAATCAGCTTTGGTGTAGCCTTTGTCAAGCACTCTCAATCCAGCAGTCAGAGTTTGGAACCTTGAAAACATTGCTTCAATTTTCTCATCTTCCTCCATCTTGAATGCTTCATATTTTTGGATTAGAGCTAAGGCCTTTGTCTCCTTTACTTGAGCATTTCCCTTAGGAGTCATCTTTAGATATTCAAAGATATCATGAGCTATTTCTCTGTTTGTTATCTTCTCATACTCAGCATGAGAGATAGCATTCAGCAGAATAGTCCTTGACTTGTGATGATTCTTGAAGTCTTTCTTTTGAGCATCACTCATGGCTTGTCTAGAAATCTTGACACCTTGACCATTCACAGGATGTGTGTAACCATCCAGCACTAGATCCCATAAGTCACCATCTTGACAAAGAAAGTAAATTTCGAGTCTATCTTTCCAATACTCAAAGTTTTCACCATCAAAGACTGGTGGTCTATTATAGCCATTGAAACTATTGCTTCCATTGTTACCATTTGTGTTTTGATTAATATGAGTTGAAGTAGTTGATGTTTCAACCATTTTGACTTTGTGTTTTTCTCCCTGAATCTTTTGTCTAACACGATTAAGTGCTTGCACCTAGAACCGGCGCTCTGATCTCAATTGAAGGATAGAAAAACACTTAGAAAGGGGGGGGGGTTGAATAAGTGTAACACAAAAAGTTGAAAGATAAAAACAATCAACACAATGATTTTTATCCTGGTTCGTTGTTAACCAAACAACTTCAGTCCACCTCTTTAGAGTGATTTACCTCAATTGAGGATTTAATCCACTAATCCAACTGATTACAATGGTTTTCCACTTAGATATCCTCTAAGTGTTCTATATTCTCCTGATCATAACCTGATCACTCTAGGAATCCTTTTACAATCAATGTAAAATAAAGTTTACAAGAGTTTGATTTGCTTCTAATAAAGCTGTAATCACAACTCTGATATTTCTCTTAAGTTCTAATTCTTAACACTCACTAAGATATTACAAAGTTGTGAGGTTGAAGATGAAGTTCTTTAGCTTTTGATTTTGACAGCGTTTCTATAAGTTTGCGCAAGTGTTGTTGAGCTGCTTTTGATTACTTTTATATATAGGGGCTTGAGAGGAAATGACCGTTGGGAGAATTTAATGCTTTGCGTGAATAGTACAACGCTGCATTTAATATTTCACACTTTTGTCAACTACCTCGAGCCATGCTTTTGCTACTTTTACTGACTTTTCCTTTTGTAGCTTCTAACGTTCCTTTTGTCAGTCAGAGATTTGACGTTACAACCTTTCATCTTGTACTTTCTTCTGGACTCAGATTTTGTAGATAACAAAGTTTGAATATCGGAGTCATCAGCTTTGGTGCATAGCATCTTCTGTCTTCTGACTTTGAAGAGCTTTGAGCGTGATACCATCAGAGCTTTAGAGCTTGTACTTCTGACTTCCATTTTTCTGTTGCTTTCCAATTCATGTTCTGATTCTGTAGGACCATCTTCTGATGTCTTGCCAGAGCATGTTTTAATGAAGCCATCCAGAACCTTCTGGGTCAGTGCTTCTGAACGCTGATTTGTGCATACTCTTTATATATTTCCTGAAATGGAAAACTTAAATGATTATAGTACCACATTGTCTTATACAAATATCATACATAATGTTATCATCAAAACTAAGAATATTGATCAGAACATTTCTTGTTCTAACAGTAAAGTCCTGCCTTCTAAGGACAACACTAAAGAGACAGATAAGACTAATGAGGAACCGACCTCACTAGATAATGATGAAGACAGGCGAGCTGAAATCAAGCATGGCAAGACTCTAGAGTATGCAAAGCAACCCGAAGTCTTGACAGAGACAAGCAGAGAGAAGAAGTTTGTCCAAGAGAGACCATCGCCTCCTTTTCCTCAAAGGATTAGGAAAGCAAAAGAAGAGCAATAATTTGGCAAGTTGATGGAGATCCTCAAACAGCTCCATATAAACATACTGTTGATAGAAGCAATTGAGCAAATGCCAAATTATGCCAAGTTCATGAAAGAAGTGCTCACTAAAAGAAAGAGATTAGGATAATTTTCTACTATTGCACTCACTCAAGAGTGCAATCAACTAGTGCAAGGCAAGCTTCCTCCTAAGTTGAAGGATCCTGGAAGTTTCACTATACCTTGTAACATTGGAGAAACATTTTGGGGAAAAGCATTGTATGACCTGGGTGCGAGCATCATTCTTATGCCTTTATCCATATTCAAGAAATTGTTACCCCCAAGGGAAAATTGAATATGTACTGGTCAGAGTTGACAAGTTTGTGTTTCCAACTGACTTCATAATCAGGGATTTTGATGCTGACAAGGATATTCCCATTCTTTTGGGAAGACCTTTCCTTGCTACAGGAAGGACGTTGATTGATATGGAGAAAGGCGAACTAACCATGAGAGTAAATGGTCAACAAGTGGTGTTTAATGTGTTGAATGCATTATAATATACCGAGGAAGAAATAACTGATTGTTCAATGATTTCCTCCTTGAACAGAAGTGTTCATAAAAGCTTAATAAAGACCACTGATGTCTTGACTCAAGAATTGGGGAAAGTTGAGGAAGAGCTTCAAGATGGAGTTATTTTTGGCCCCATGAAAAGATCAGTAGTAATAGAAGAACCTATGGAAATATTTAACTTGGAGTCTGGTCAAAAGTCCAATTCACCATCTATAGAGGAACCTCCTGAATTGGAATTAAAACGGGTACCGTCCCATCTTCAATATGCATACTTGGAGGAAGGACAAAAGTTTCTTGTAATTATAGCAACAGATTTGGCTGAAGAATAGAAGATTCAACTGCTGGAAGTTCTGAAGAGACACAAGAGTGCTTTTTCATGGCAAATTGCTGACATAAAAGGTATCAGTCCTACTATTTGCATGCACCGAATTCTATTAGAAGAAAATGCTAAGAATAGTATAGAGAGCCAAAGGAGACTGAACCACATCATGAAGGAGGTAGTCAAGAAAGAGATTATCAAGTGGCTCGACGTTGGGATCATCTATCCCATCTCTGATAGTGTATGGGTAATTCCTGTCCAATGTGTACCAAAGAAGGGAGGCATGACTGTTATCAACAATGAAAAGAATGAGCTTATCCCCACAATAATAGTTACTGGCTAGAGGATTTTCATGGACTATAGGAAGCTAAACAAGGCCACAAGGAAGGATCATTTTCCTTTTTCCTTTATTGATCAGATGTTAGATAGATTGGTTGGAAAGAAGTATTATTGTTTTTTGGATGGCTACTCGGGTTACAACCAAATAGCCATTGCTCCCGAAGATCAAAAGAAGACAACATTTACTTATCCCTATGACACTTTTGCTTTTAGGAGGATACCTTTTGGATTGTGCAATGCACCAACTACTTTACAAAGGTGCATGATGGCCATTTTTCTGATATCATAGAAAGTTCCATGGACGTTTTCATGGATGAATTTTCTGTCTTTGGAGAGTCATTTCAGCACTGTTTAGAAAACCTGGATACTGTCCTGGCACGATGTGAAGAGACTAATTTGGTGTTGAATTGGGAGAAGTGCCATTTCATGGTAAAAGAGGGAATTGCTCTAGGGCATAAGATATCAAAAGAAGGTTTAGAGGTGGACCAAGCTAAAATAGAGGTCATTGACAAGCTTCTGCCAACTATTATCATAAAAGGTGTTCAGAGTTTCTTGGGACATGCTGGATTATATAGAAGGTTCATCAAAGATTTCTCAAAAATCAAAAAACCACTCTGTTAATTTCTACAACAAGATGTGCCTTTTGTCTTCAGTAAGGAGTGTATGAATTCTTTTAAGCTATTAAAGAAGGCTCTAGTCTCTTCTCCAATAGTGAAAGC
Source organism: Vicia villosa (assembly GCF_029867415.1). Taxonomy (NCBI): domain Eukaryota; kingdom Viridiplantae; phylum Streptophyta; class Magnoliopsida; order Fabales; family Fabaceae; genus Vicia; species Vicia villosa. The sequence continues at coordinate 66,864,905 of NC_081183.1, read as the reverse complement.
TCCAGACTGGACAATGCCATGAGAGTTGATGTGTGATGCAAGTGACTTTGCAATTGGTGTTGTACTTGGTTAGAGGCACGACAAAGTGTTTCACACTATTTACTATGCTAGTAAAACTTTGATTGAAGCTCAAATTAATTACACTACCACAAAAAAGGAGTTACTGGCTGTAGTATTCACTTTTGACAAGTTCAGACCTTACTTGGTTGGCACCAAGGTGATTGTGTACACGGATCATGCAGCAATAAAGTATCTCATTGCTAAGAAGGATGCCAAGCCAAGGCTTATCAGATGGGTCTTACTGCTGCAAGAATTTGAAATATAAATAAGAGACAAGAAAGGAGTAGAGAATCTGGTTGCTGATCATCTGTAATACGGTGGGAGAACTGGCTTTTTGAAATGTGCGGATAGCAAGAGTCGCCACCGACTTTTATTTTGTCCAATATCTTGGAAGGATAAAAAGAACAGAAAAAGACCCTTTCTTAAGAAAACGGGCTCGGGGGGTAGATTATGAAAAGGGAAGGTGTAAGCACCTTTTTCATCCGTAGTTGTCTATGGGTTCTTAATTTACTTAGCTCATGTTTGTTTTGTTTGATTTGAGTTGAAAAGGGACTTAAGGACTTTAGCGTAAATGCGTAGCCTTAGTCTTTGAAAGAGTATTGAAAAGATGTTTTTAATCGAGCTAGGCATATTAAGAGCACTACCCTAAATTAGTCTTTTTCTATGCTTTTTATCCTTCTAAGAAATGGATAGGGCTATCCTTACCATTTAGGGTAGGTAGTCCTATTGATTGGACATGCGGGACTATCGAAGGGTCATCGATGGTCGTTGAAAGGAAACATGATAGAGGTACCTTTGTCATACCCCAATTTTTAACCTAAGATACCACCTCATATCATTGCATATGCATCATTTGCATCTTTAACAAATTGCAGATCTTGTGTTTGCTACTTGTGACTCAGCAGGTTTTAATCAAGAAATCACTCATCAGTACAAGTAACAATCAATTAGGGTTTTGTTCTCCCTTCATCTCAAAAGAACCATCTTCATCAACAATCAGCATTTGGTCCTCAAAGATTCATTTCAACAAGCTCAAAAGCTTTGAATCAACCAGATTAGGGTTTTGACTAAAGACAACATACTCCTGACTTTTGCTCAGAATTTGAACTAATGGCTTGGGACATGACCTCAAGAACCCAAATGCATCATCTTGACCTAATCTATTTGCTCAAGACATCTCCCACACAAGGATTGGTCAACAGTGAAATTTCAGGTCATCATAATGGAATTTTGAACTATCATGGACTGAAATCAGGGATCATATTTGGGAAACCCTAAAAAGCTCCAGGGCATCAATCAAAGGGTTCAATCATCTTCAAATAATCCCTATGTCAATATCTAATGGAAATTGTACTTCAATTCAAGAGCCACAGTCATCAATTTCATCAGGTTCATGATTAGGGTTTTTGACCTAATTCACCTGAACAACTGACCTTTTAATCAGGACATGGTGCCAAAACTCAAACCATGGCTCAAGATCCTCTAATAACTCAATATGATCCATTCATGCCATTCATTTGGTGAGGATAGCTTGATTCACCTGAAATCTCCAGAAACGCGATCCGCCTGAAAAAGTCGACTCTACAAGATCACCATTGACTTTTTGGAAAATTTGGTCAACCATGACTCTTGAAGTTTTAAATAATCAATATATGATATTTGGAGTCATTTGATCAAGAAAATCAATCAAGAATCAAAAAGTCAAAAGTTTGACTTTTCATACTTAGAAAATTTTCCAAGTATTTTCAAGAGTTTTTTCCAAACTTTGGAAGGGAATATCTCACAATTTCACCTACAAACTGAAAAAAACTTCCAACATGAAAGTTGTAGATTTTGATCCAATGAACAACTTTGTCACATATAATTTTTTTCCATAGGATTAACCATTTAAGAGATATGGAGCTTCAAAGTTGGTATCTTTTGAAAAATTCACTAAAAACTTCATTTTTTCCAAAGTTCATGGATCTTTTTCACCCATTTCCTTAAAGATCTTGAAGAAGCTTTCAACTAAGGATTTGAAGTAAATAACAAGAGCTTTCCAAAATTTCCAAGAGCATGAATAAATATTGAGTGGAGCTATGGTTTTGAATTTTGCCATTCGTGACCATTTCACTTGAAATTACAAGCCATTTTCATAAAGTTATGAATATTTTTGCCTCATGATGCAAGCAATGACATAAACAAGCAATGAGTGCAAGATATTTATCATTTGAGATCAGATTGGAAAGAGATAAGAAGCATAGGAAATTTTAACCATGGTTAAAGGATTTAACCTTTTGCATTTAATGCAAAGATGCCATTCTATCTCTTAGTGCCAAATCATCATTCTAATCTCAACTTGCAAAGCTTAAACTTCAAAATTCTTGGCCTATAAATAGAGGTCATTTCTCCATTCAAAATCACACCAAAACCTTCCAAAGCATAGGTTTTCTCTTTCTTTCTTAAGTTGCAAGTTTCATGGTTTTCAAAGAGGGAGAAATTCCAACCTCCAAATCCTTGAAGTTATGGCCAAAGTGATGGTTCTAACAACTTCTAAACATCATTTGGGAAGTGTTTGATCCATTCACACACCCCAAAATACCCTAAAACTCAGAATCATCATCTCACCTCCATGTTTGCATAAAGTGAGCCTTAACATGCCAAGTTTCATTCTAGCTCATTTCTGTCCAAATTAACACTTCAAAAATCATCCATATATCACATATGAACTATCCAAACACTCACATATAGCCTGTAACCTCAGAATCATCAAGCTCGATTCATACTTGGCCCTACTGCAGATCGGTTTCTACACTTTGATCCAGATGAATTCAATTCATTCCAAGCATTCAAACACCTTCCATAAGGTCCATTGAAGCTGTCCAGATCAAGAAACAACATCTGTAACACCTCCAGGCACGAATTCAATTTCCAGTTTTGCAAGTTTTTAAGGTAAGTGTCACGAACTTCAAACTCCATCATACATGCATCATAAATGAAAAATTGATTTGCTATCATGTTTCTGCATATGTATGGATCATTAATCCTCAGTCAATTGCTAATTATCTTGCACATACACGATTTCATGATCAATCTCAGAATTAGGGTTCTTCGTGTTCATCAGAAAATTAATGATCTTAGAGTGAAAATAAATGAAATTAAATGGTACCATCATGTTCCTTGTGAAAAATCGAGCAAGATAGGCTATTCACTTGATCCAAACAATTCAGTTTTCAGAATTTTCAAAATCAAATTGGGGTTGTGTTCTTGGCGCCATATTTTTGAAACTGAAATTTGAAAATTGATTCAAAATATAATTAATTTGTTGCATGTGTTAAACAGACCACGCGCGTGGTCCAGTTGGCTAAGTTTTTGAGTGGCAACCGCCAGGTCGTGGGTTCAACACCCTTAGGGACCAAAACCTTTTTTAAACACTATTTTTCTTCATTTTACTTTACAACTTCAATCAATTCATTAACCAATCAAAACTCATCATTTTAACTTCATTTTTTTTACACTTCTCATCTAATATACGTATTTTATGAATGTCCAAAAAAAATCACAAAAAAAATATTTATTTGATACAATTTTATTAGGTTTAAAATGACTTATTTTTAATACTTTAGAAATAGTTTTTTTCATTTGATTTTTAAAACCTAATCACTTGTAAATATTTTGTGATCAAACCCTAATCACTTAGGTCTTAATTAGGTATAAGCTTTGTCTTTATCTTAATTAAGTTGACTTTTGTCAAAATTCAAACTGTTTTCAACAAACGATCAAAGTTTTTCAAACAATAAACGTCACGTTTTAACAAAAAAAAACAATCAACCATGTTTTATAAAATAAAACATGGGCATCCCTTATGGTATAAGTCCCATTCCTTTGTATAAAATTAGGTTTTTCTCATTGTATATATGCCTATCTTTTTATACCACGATCAATTTGATTTAAACCCTCGAATAACAAATCAAAAAATTAGGGTTTTCTTCAAAATCTTCCTGGGCCTCCCTCAAGGTATAAGTCCCAACCCCCTTTGTAAATATTTGTTTACATAGCTTTGAATAAACTCATTGGGCCTCTCCCCGAGTATAAGTCCTAATTCCCGTGTACTTAACCTTGTTTGATAAGCCGATCATCCTTAAAGGTATATTTCCTTCATAAACTCCAATGTACACATACACTTTATCATATATACTTGTTCATATTTGTTCATATACTTGTTCATACTTGTTCATATGCATGTTCATGTTATATATTCTTGTTCAACTTAGTACAACACTAGGTTCCCCATAGCCTCCTATTAGGCTTCGTGCAAAGAATCTCCCTAGCTAGGTTAGGACATAGAGTATGGTTTCCCGGTGAAATCGCTCTAAGAGCTCAAGCCAACTATACCATGCCTCCTCTTGGGCTTCATACAAACGACTTGTCCCTCCAATAGCCTCCTCTTGGGCTTCATACAAACGACTCGTCCCTCCCATAGCCTCCTCTTGGGCTTACAATACAAGGACCCTCGATTGTCCCTCCCATAGCCTCATCTTGGGCTTACAATGCAAGGACCCTCGGATAGCCTCCTCTTGGGCTTACAATGCAAGGACCCTCGGATAGCCTCCTCTTGGGCTTTGTACAAGGACCCACGGGCTTCTTAAAAGCATCCCCATATCCAAATCAAATACCCTAGGAGATTAGACATTTATCATCTCTATGATAGGAGTATCTCTTCTATATCATCACAATCAAACTTTCTTTTTGCCACAAGGCTGGCTAATTAATCAAAAGTTTTTGCCACAAGGCTGGCTCATCAAAACTTTTTGCCACAAGGCTGACTCATCACAAGTTTTTGCCACAAGGCTGGCTTATCAAAAGTTTTTGCCACAAGGCTGGCTAATCAAACTTGTTTTTGCCACAAGGCTGGCTAAACAAAACATCTTTATCATTCTAAGAACCATAAGTGGCACAACCCAGGTCTTATAATGAAAAGATTCAAACAAAAATCAAACAGATGTATGTGATGAAATAGATTAGATACATCGAGAATTAAGATGACATTTGTCTCTTATCCTTTGCTTCCACTAGCATAAGTGGGAACTACGATTGCTCTGACTTTCTCAACATCCCTTTGAGAATACGTAGGCACAAGGTCTTATTCCTTGGCGAGGAAAACTTCTATCTCCCTCAAACCACTCAAACCTTAGCACCCGTAGACCCCGAGCTACAGATGCTCTGATTCCCTCTAAGGGATATGTATGCAGAAGATTGCGATGATCTTTGCGAGCATAATCAAACAAACACCTTAGGTCCCACCTATCTCACAACAGAAAACCTCCCCAATAGCATAGCAAGACATAAACAGACAAACATAACAAAGAAACCTATAGAGTACTATAGATACGTAGGTTGCTAATACCTTCCCTTCGTATAACCAACCCTCTTACCCGAAATCTCTCCCCCCTTTTTTGCATTGCTTTTAATTTTATATTATTTGCATTGCATATCTTTTAAGGTTTGTGCAACTTTTTTCCTTTTCCTACTTTGGAAACAATAAAAAGTTTGGTCGTGACAAAAAAACAAAATCATTTTCTTGAGCATCGAGCCCAAATAAGGCATCCGGTGTCTCATCCCGATTTTCACGTGACAACCTTTAGCAATACTCGAAGGGACAAATCATCTTTTTCGTAGGCAACCGTTCGAGGGACGAGATCATGTATTCGTAGGCAACATCGGGGTCATCGAGGGACTTATGATCTTTGTGATGATTTTTGAATCGTAGGGACTTTTGCTAATGGTACCTCTATATTTGAGGGACACGACCATTTATTTCCGAAGGTAACGAGAGAGGCGTACCCTAGAGGTGAGTGAGTGCTACGTGTGTTAGTTTCTGATATGTTATCTTTATTTTAAGGTTAGCTAACGTTCAGTTAATTAATCTTGCCATACACACCCTAATTACTAACAGTTAAATATGTACAGAAAATAAAGTGCGGAATGTAAAGGTTCCTACGCTATTACATCGCTTTGGGGGAGGGGATTACAAACTCAACAAAATGGAAAAAAATATTACAAACCCGAATAAAATTAAAGTGGGAATTAAAAGGATTAATAATATGGAACTTGCGAACGTCCACAAAATAGTACGATTGTGTACCTCGTAAAAACGAAAAAATGTTAGTCACGAGTATATAAAAATGATGATGAGAAATGGTAAAGATTACTAACTAATATTAATTACGATTAACAAAAGAAAATATAAAACTAAACATATTGAACTCTTAGAAGAAAATGACTAATTAAAATATTTTTTGGTGTTTTGTCATATAAAAAATAAAATCATATTGTTTGATATTTTTATTTATATAGCAAAAATAAAATCTAACTTCAAAATGTTAATGTTTTTTGTATTTTTATATCAACTAACAATTAACACAAAAATTTAAAATAAGACAAAACATAAGAGAATGAACTTAGAATACCAAAACATGGGGGTATACATAAAAGGAAAAGTTGTTGGGCTCATTAACAGGTAGGCAGGCCAAAAGAAACCAATTAAACCATCCCAGAAGGGGTGTAAATTCGTACAACAAGGTGCAGGGTGGTAAAACGCTGGGCCTGAGGTTTTGGCCCAAGAAGGAAACAAGCTAAACTAAGGACTAAAAACCCCAAAATCTAAAAACGTGATCCGGCCCCCTCATTCTCTTTCTCACGGTCTCCCCCGCTCTTTCTTAATACTCACACTCAGCTTCATCTATAACCAGCCATGGCTGCCCCAAGCAAAACTCAACCAAATTAATAAAGTCAAATGCGAAATAAAAAATCTCCTCTCTCTTCATCTCACTCATCTAACCCTCTACATCTATTTCTCCTTCACGCATACTCTGTTTCAATTAAGCTACTTCAAACCTCACTCGGCCTCAACATCTCTCAAACTCAAACAGAAATCACATGAAAATAACAACATCAATTGCGAGGAAAAGGGGTTACCGGAAATAGAGTTCCGTCGACTGAGGAAAATTGTTGCGATAGTTGGATCGATGATGTCGTGACTTTCAAACTATAGTTGTTGCAACGCTGCTTCCGTATTCGTCGTGTCGCGGTTTGTTGAAGATCAGTGATGTTGCACGTTGTGACTGTCACAGTGGTGCTGGAAGGGGTCTGGTGGTCGTCGGAAAGAGTGGCGGCTGTCGTGTGGGTCGTCGGAGCTTGAGGCTGTGATGATGGATGATGGCGGTGGAGGACAATGATTGTTCATGACGGCGAGAGTCGCGGTGATTCCGATCCACTTTCTCCAACCTGTAAATGGACAACAACAAGGAAAGAAACAACAACAAGAGTGAAAAATTATTATACTATTCTTGTTTCTTTTGTATTTGTAAATGTAGTGATTGCTTTGATGTTGTGAAACTAATGTTGCTGCATTTGTTCGTTGTTATGGGATTGACAGCTTCAGACTTCTAGTTCTCTTCCTCGTCGAAGCTAACATGTTGCGATCTCTTCCGGATGCTGACCATTAACGTTGAATAGGAATTGCTCTTGCGATGAATTAACAATTGCGGGTGCGTTGCTGATGGTTACTCGCATTCGGATCGGAAAAACGGCGGCTGGTGGGTTCCTGCTCGCGCGGGATCGGAAGGGTCATCGGGTAGTTGTAATCGCCAGAGCTTCAGATTGATGATTGATGGTGACGTTGCTGATGAAGGTCGGTTCCCGTAGGGAGGAGCGTGGGTGAATCTGAGCGGTGTTCTTTGCCGTGATTTGCAGTGGGTTGTTCTGTGTTGAGTGGGGTTTGACGTGAAGACGTGAAACATTGAGGCATGAAGAAATTCGCGTCGGTGATTCGTGGGACGTCGCGAGTGGTTGGAGAGTCAACAAACAACAACAAGAACTATGTTAATATGATGTAATCTCCTCTCTTTGTTTTGTGGAATATACAGTAGTGATTATATGTGAAAGGAAATTGGTGTTGTGATTTGAATCTGCATGGCGTTTGAATGATGTTGTGTTGATGATTGTTGGTTCGGCATAATTGAGAATTCGACATGAGTCTCGATCTGGCGTTATAGTGATGATGATGTCTGAGTTTGATGCCTTTTTCCTTTCCTACCTGTAAACAAAATTAAAGAAACACAATAATGAATTTGAACAGAGGTTAACGTTTTGGTGATGACGCTGTCGTCTTGATCCCGCAGGTTTGCGTATTGTATTTATGAAAAGTAAAGTGATATACATCGTGGTAGATGTAGGTGGGTGAGATATTTGTGAAGTTCATGTGTTTATGAAAAGTAAAGTGATTGGTTTTGTTTCACAAGTGTGGTGAAAGGGAAGGTTTTTTTGTGTAAGTGAATGAGACTGTCAAAGTGTACGTGAGAAGAGAGAATTGGATAATAAAGGTAAAAATAAGGGTTCTATTCGTCCTCCTGACACTGACAGATTGTTCCCTATTTATAACTTAGAATTAGGTTAAATATAAATGGAATAAAATTAATTAAAATCAAATTCAAAAATAAGATTGAAATCCAAGATTAATTTGATTTAATTCTTGCTAAAAATAGAAGAATCAAATCAAAATAGAAAACTACCTTATATAATTTTTTGTGATTTTTGGACTAAAAATGCATAAAAATGACAAAAAGTGAAAAACAAATATTTTTTAAAATGCTTAATTAAATAATGCGAAAATTAAAAAATTAAATGATAAAAAATGCAACTTTTTAATGTTTTATGATTTTTTGAATAAATGTAAATATAAAGTGAAAGAAATAAAGTTAGAAACAACTAAAAGTAAAAAAAATAAGTTAGAAGTGGGACTCGAACTCGTGACCTTATACCCGCAAGGCTTAAGTTCCTACCAAATGTGCCATATCACTCATTTGGAATAAAATGACCTTGGCAAATATATAAGGGCAAATTTTAGGGTACAACATCATCTATCAAGGCTACCAGATGAAGTCCATGGCAAAGATGATGGAGAGATACAAGAAAGATTTCCTGATGAGCAGCTGTTATTGATACCAGATGGCGTGACTCCCTGGTATGCTGACATTGTCAACTACCTGGTGAGTGGAGTTGTGCCACCTGATTTTAACTATCAGCAGAGGAAGAGGTTCTTCCACATGACAAAGGATTACTTTTGGGATGAACCCTTCTTATATAAGAAGTGTTCTGATCAAATAATGAGGAGATGCATGGATCAGCAAGAGTCAAGACAAATCTTGTTTGTCTGTCATGAAGCACCTTATGGAGGCCATTTTGGAGGAATTAAGACTACTTCCAAGGTGTTACAATCAGGTTATTTCTGGCCCTCTCTTTTTAAAGATGCTCATGAATATGTTAAAAATGTGATAGATGCCAAAGAGTGGGAAACATTTCTATGAGGCAAGAAATGCCTTTAACCAATATTTTAGAAATGGAAATTTTTGATGTGGGGCATTGACTTCATGGGACCGTTTCCTCCCTCTTTTGGCAACTTATACATTTTGGTAGCTGTAGATTATGTATCAAAATGGATAGAGGCAGTAGCAACTCCCACTAATGATGCTAAGATAGTTACCAAATTTCTGATTAAAAACATTATGTCAAGACATGGTACACCTAGAGCGATCATTAATGATAGGGGAACTCACTTTTGCAACAAAGTTTTTGAAAATTTAATGCTTAAGTATGGAGTAAAACACAAAGTTGCTACAGCCTATCATCCATAATGCAGTGGACAAGCTGAGATCTCCAATAGGGAGATAAAAATAATCTTAGAGAAAATGGTGAATCCCTCTAGAAAGGACTGGGCAAGGCATTTAGATGTCGCCTTGTGGGCTTACAGAATAGCCTATAAGACACCAATAGGCATATCTCCTTACAGACTTGTCTATGGCAAGGCGTGTCATCTGCCTATTGAGTTGGGACACAAAGCTTTTTGGGCAGCTTGTCATACCCCAAAATTTGCCTTCCTCTTTTCATCTTCAATGCCTCAAGGTTCAAGGATTTTCTCAAGACAATCTCTCCTAATCGAGGATCTCAAAACTAGGGTCCGCACTGCATCAAAAGAATTTGAATCTCCAAAAAAGGCTATTAAAAGGGCATCTTGTTTAAAATCCCATAACATGAGCATGGAGACTTCAATGGAGGTGAAACCAAAAATAGTATTTAGAGGACTCTTTGTACTTTCCAAGAAGTCCTAAAACCTTCCCATACGATGAAAATCGAGAGAGTTATAATTTGTTGAGGTCGGCAATATTTGTGGAAAAATACAAGGGTTAATTTGAGTAATTTGGTTGCTTTTGATTAAATGGGCCCATTACTTGGTTTCTAAAAAAACATGCCCCTGATATTAGAAGAAGGCCTTAGGTCCATTATTTTATGATATTTATTTAAGTTTATTTGAATTTCTATTCATTTAAAATATTGAGTAAATTATTAAAAATATGGAAGTAGATTAAATCACCAATAATATTTGGAATCCTTATTTTTAGAGGACTAAAAATCGTGTAAAATAGGATTGGAAATTGATTGGTTGATTGGTGATTCAAAATAGAAAGTTGCAATATCCCTTCCAAATCAAATCTTGGTCTTCCAATTATAGGGGATTTTTGATTGAGTGTTGACCTAATTGAATGATATATAACAGAATAACAATTGCAGACAGAGGGGGGGGGCGAAAAATCTGAGCCACTGGGCCGCCAAAACTGTGAACACGCAAAAAAAGGGAAGAAAAGTCAAAATTGTGTTGGTAATTAGAGTTGGTTTCAAGAGATTTTGAGCATTCTAACTGATTCCTTGGTGTTTCCTGGACCTATCCCGATCGTCAATCAGGATCAGAACGTGCAGAATTGTGGCCCAAGAACTCACGGTTTTGTCTTTCTTTTTTATGTTTGATTCCACACATTTATACGATTAGAATCGTATTTGAACATATATTCTGCATCAGGAGATGTTTAGAGTCTTTCTGCACATTTAATTAAATTTTGGGTGCCATTTGAAGGATTCACCATTTTTAGGGTTCATAAGCTTTGAATTAGGGAACCTTAATTAGAAGCAAAATTAGGAAAAACTAAGGGTGCCATCGGATTCGTGGGTCTGTTTACAATCGATCTGGATTATTTGTTTGTATTTTTCGGTGATAATTTGCAGGTTTTGATGGCAAGGATTATGGCTACAGTAGAAAACCATGGGTAAAAGTTCCAGCCATGTTGCAGAAAAATCGAGTGAAGAAGATGCCCCTTGGCTGGGCGCGCGGTTCTGTTCATTTTAAAATTTTCATGTTTAAAGTTTTACATATAATATCTGCAAGAAGTGTGGTTAACAGCGAAAACATCTGGCTTGATGGTGAAGGAGAGGCGCGAGATTCTCTTGAGTATACAGGGGCGGGATCGATCCTCAGCTCCAACAATTTAATTTTGTCATTTTTGTTTGGTTTGCCATGCCCAGGGATCCTGTACCCATGCTGCGCGCGCGTCCACAATGTACTTGCAATCATCTGGCCATCAAATTGTCACCATCACAGGATCTAACGCCTGTGAGGCTGGGGGCATACCATGGATCATCATATGGCACACACACCAAATCACTACCCAGGTTTTATTTAATATAATTATTTATTTTGTTTAACTATTTAGATTTAAATAATAAATAAGTATATTTGATTTAATTTATTTAAATTAGGATTAGGGTTAGGAGTATAACATTTTCCCCCGATTATTTGATTATGTCGATTATTCGACTTAATTAATTAATTTTAATTAATATTAAATCACAAAAAAACCCTAGAAAGGTTTATTCATCCATTAGGGTTTGCCCAATCCCATTTGGCAAAGAATATTAACCTTCGATTAATTCTCTCCTCGACCCGACTAAACCTATTAGTCACATTAGACGAGAGATAAAAATAATAAAAACAATCAATTCTAACTTCCCCTTTAACGGATAAATGGCGGATTAATATCTATTTCATCCCGCCTTCGAATTAGTCGACTCTCTATGTCGTACTGATCAAATATCTGAATAAAGAAGATTCAATTTGCTGTCCGCGACGATTGAATCCATCGATCTGAGTAACCAGCAATGCCCCATAACCCGTTAGCTATACTGACCAAATCTATTGGTCATCAGATCTAACGGTGCCATATCAAATCAGGGTTGTACGCCCAAATCTAAAAACACTAAACCACGACACTATAAGATTTTCATCTCTTCAACACTGCGATGTTCAAACTACGATAAGGTAATTCAAAATACCTTCAAACTTCGCATTTCAAAAACTATGATAGGCCATTCAAAAAGCCTCAAAACAACTTCAAACACCTCCATTTCAATTCTAAGGCGTACATCCCTGTCCCCGAACTACGTTGACTCTGATTCTCCATAAGGAGATACGTAGGCACTTGGATAACCAAGGCGAGTCCCCTTCCCTAAAACCTCCATTCAGTTCAAATCTCAATTTTCACCTTATTCACTTCCTTAGCTATAAACCTCAATATTTAGCCATTAACCTTTACTTTGAACATAAAACCTTAGGAAAGGGTTGAGGGTGCCTAACACCTTCCCTCGACCTGATTATAATAACTTACCCCGATCTCTTAACTGCGTAGGGTTTCCTATTCGCCCTTCAGAATAGGTGGCGACTCTAAAACATTTATTTTTAGGGCAGGTTGCTACAGCTGGCGACTCTGCTGGGGATAACTAGAAATGGTGAATTATTATGCTCCTAGGTTTTGGCAGGGTTTAGGTTTGGCAAATTATTTAGGTTTGTGGCTAGCTATTAGGGTTTGGCTAATTCGCCATTTTAGGGTTTATGGTTTATTGTAAATATTTAAATTTTATTTATTTATTTATTTACTTGCAATTTCAATTATTTACAACAATTACATTTATTTACAGTAATTTAATTAAATATTTGTTTACGTGAATATTTGCTATTTTACTGCACTTTTTGGGTATATATAAATTGCGTTAAACCTAAGCGTGGGAATTATAATAATGACCAGAGGGGAATTACATCGCCTACGAGTCTTATTATAATTCCACTCAGAGTGGGTTGAATATCCGGGAAGGTCTGATACGAGGCTTGACCTTGTTGAGGGCTGGACTTGGTATTTGGCTGATCTCTCTGGGAACCTACCCCTAAAACTCGAACCTCATGGATAAAATGAGTTGTTCCAACATCCAAAGAGACAAAAAGTCTCGGCGGCTACGAACGACCCCATGAGACCTTCTAGAACATACCAATGGGAAGGGTAGGCACCCTAAGCCGTTACGTCGAACCTATGAACCTAGGGCTTATGTGCTTACATGCTTATTATATATGTGCAATTTATATACTGCGAATGCCTTGCATTTTAATGTGCAGGTACTCCTACGCGCTCCCTGGCCTGCAGGGACTCTATTTCTAAGACCACGTCCTTCCCACGAAGGACACCTTCATTTATGCACGTTGATTGGCCTCTCGATGGCCATGAGACCTAGTGACTGTCATGAACGGTCACTCCGCGCCCGCATCTACGCACTCCCTAACCTGTGGGGAGTTACCTTTTATATCTTTGTATTTTACAACTATGTGTCCTTCCCACGAAGGACATCTTCGTTTACGCACGTCGATTGGCCTCTCGATGGCCATGCGATCCAGTGACTACTTTGAACAGTCACCATGTGCTTACATCTATGTGTACCCTAGCCTGTAGGGATTAAATTTATAAAAACGCATCCTCCATACGAAGGACATTTTTGTTAGCCTACGTCAATTGGCCTCTCGATGGCCATGCGATTCGGTGACTATCTTGAACGGTCACCCAGTGCTTACAACTACGTATTCCCTAGCCTGTAGGGATTATATTTCTAAAAATCACATCCCTCATACAAAGGACGTCCCCATTAACGCATGTCGATTGGCCTCTCGATGGCCATGAGATTTAGTGACTGTCCTGAACGATCACCTCGTATTTGCTTCCCGCACACCCTCTAACTTGTAGGGTTTTAGATTTCCATCTATACATATTTCATCCCTAACCTATAGGGGTTTCACTTCGTCAAATATCGTCCTTAGACTGGTTGTGTTTCACACAGAGAACCTTCCCACGAGGGACAACTTCATTGGTACACGTCGAACGGCCTCTCGATGGCCATGAGATTTGGTGACTGTCTTGAACGGTCACCAGCCGCTACCTTCTGCATACTCTCGAATCTAAGGGATTTCCATTGGCGTGTCATGACATCTATCTCGCATGAATTTCAATAGGGTCTAATGTCGCCTCTAAGGCTATCCCTAGGATTACATTTCACCCGTCTGCATTGCATACATGGAGTTATGATACGAGGAGTCTTTCGCATGCGCATGCATTTGCATTTTCATGCAGTCATACATTTGCATCATTTGTATTTCTATCTTCACCCGCATCCACACCTACCATGCTAGTCGGTTTCCCGAAACTCCCAAAGAAAGAAAAAGGATCATAGAATATGGAGAAAGGAGGATAAATTATTGAGAATGATCTTAGTCTTAACAAGAAAAAGAGGATGTCTTTCACCATGCCAGCCGCATGTCCATGCCTTGTCATAACTGGATTATAAATACAATAAAGGTTTTTATCGAGCAAGGATTAGTTCAACAAAGAGTTCCCTCATAGATACACTCAAGATGTATCTAATCATAAAGGGGTTCATCTAGAACATATCAAATTTACAAGGACGCTCTACGATAACCTAGGGGCAAGGGTCAGTCCAACTGGGGCAATACCCTGAACAAAGATGCATGACTACGATGGAGGGAATGCGACATATGTCAATTCCCCACCGAGGGGCAAAAGAGCCATAGGTTTTATTCATCAACCTACGAACTCCAAAGATCGCAAATGGTGTAATACTATCCATAGGAAAAGCAAAAGAGGTTCAGTCAAAGGAAACTCATGAAGTTCCGATACGACGAAAACCCACCGCTAAGCAATTTATTCCCGACAGGTGTGACGTGCCCGAGGAGAATTCGAGGTCGCCCTTACTTCTACAAGTCTAAAGAACTAAGGAGTAAAACAAGGCCGACGGATTTACAAAGGATATTGTCCCTAGGATCAATAGGTGTTTATCATGTCAAAACTTCAATCCCTACAATCGCTAAGTGTTACTCAGGATAAAAGTTGTACCTTCGGATTAGCATTTCTAATGGGATGACCATACACGAGTTTTGGAATCGATTCACTCGCACACTTCTATTGTATTCTCAATTTCAAATCTATGATGATTAGCAAACTTAAGGGAGAATGACGAATACAAATAACTAAGTCCAGCTAAACATATGCTTTCAAGGTAAGACCGAGCCGAGGATGTACAGGCATTGTTTCAATTCCCAAACAGTGGAGATATAAGGATGTTAATCCCTCGTCACCCCCTCGAGCCAGGAGTTGGAGTTTTGTTTCTACTTTTCAAATAAACCTTGATTTCAACCAGGGGCAGGGTAGATTTCGATTAATTCAATGGTGTATTTTGGTTGTTAAGAGAATCAGTCAATTCAAACAAGGATTCAAGCAAAGAGCAAAGCAAAGGTGCAAGCATATCTTCTTCCTCGCATTCATCCAAGAATGAGGAAGTAATGGAGATAACATTCGAACAATCTTCTCCCTCATTACATCATTCAAGATCGAGGAAGTATCAAAGGCGAAGCTTGCAAATCAAAATCAACATAGCAGTCACAACATTCAATATCCAAGGATCAATATCTCCAAAGGAGTATGCAAAACAAAAAGGAGAAAAGCGCCCGCTAAGTCAAAATAGAAAAACAAAAACGACTTAGGCAAAAATTAGGGCATCCCGATGAGTCAAATTCAAAAGAATTGGTAAAAATAAGGGATAAAAACAAAGGTGAAAACACAAAGGATAAACTTGTGACTGCTAAATCATCAATGCTTGGATCTCTACTAAGGCTTCTGCTCAACATCGAAACTGAAATGATTCTCTTACAAACAAAGTACATTCATTGGATTAAGCGAATTTTTAGGATTTGAAGAACATCAAGGAGAAATGGTTAGGGTAAATAAACTTTGAGCCTTATATCCATTGTTTCTTAAAACATGAACCAGGCCAAGTTACAACATTCAAAAGTCCTAATTGAGGCAAGGTTAACTACGAAAGCATATTAAGCAGGATTTGTTATACTTACTCCTAAGTTTGTTAAAACCATTTCTAATCACTATGCTTCTTCAAGCATTCACTTCTAATCATCCAGTCCTAATTCATAACGGACTTCGATTTCAAAACTTGCATCCGCATTGCGTTGGAGTTACTTCTCGAAGGGTACAACGTCATCTACGAATATACACTTAGCATCAAGGAGATCTCGAAACTGGTTTAATCAAAGGCGATCATTTTGAATAAAGACTCTGGAACGGGGGGAACCACATCTAGGGGGTTCTCCTAAACAGGGGAAAAATTTCAAGGATCACAGGGGCATGCAATCAAACATACTATTCACTAGGGGCATTCATCCTAAGGTTCAATCGACTTGGGGCACACCTCGAAGCAATCATAATCAGGGGCATGTCAAACATGGGAAGAATTAAAATTCAAAAGGATAGAACACTATGGATAGCCCTCCATATCTTGGAGATCAAGGGCATACCCTTCAATATATACGTCAAAGCATATGACAAGGTTATTTCCCGGGGCACTTCCTTCATAGCTTGGAGATCATAAGCACCTTTTTCCACTAAACATTGGGGCATGGGATATCAAATCCATAAGGTGTGGAGAACCACAAAGGTTAAAGGTGTGGAGAACCTCGAAAAGGTTAAAGGTGCGAATTGCAAAAGGTGGAAGATATGGAGAACCTCAAAAGGTTAAAGGCGTGGAGAAATGCAAGAGCCAAACCGGGGCAAGGCGCACATCAAAAGGAAAAGGCGTTCTCACACTTTACAACAACCGACATATCTTTCTCCTAGCCACAATCTTCAAAATTCAAAAACAGGGATTGGGGAGTCGCGCTAACAACATTAGCAAGCTAT
This sequence comes from Vicia villosa, assembly GCF_029867415.1. Taxonomy (NCBI): domain Eukaryota; kingdom Viridiplantae; phylum Streptophyta; class Magnoliopsida; order Fabales; family Fabaceae; genus Vicia; species Vicia villosa. The sequence goes on along the minus strand of NC_081183.1, from coordinate 66,847,896 downwards.
ATACGCTTTGGTTATCAACAACCTATCATTGGAGCGTCATGCAAATATACATAAGTCATGCATTACATACATTGGTTAATACATTGCACCATACCTTTTAGGTAGTCTTCTTTAGGACAAATCTTACGATCCTTTCCAAGAGCCTTTCTAGGTAGTCTTCTTTAAGACAAATCCCACGATCCTTCCTAGGAACCTTTTTTAGGTAGTCTTCTTTAAGACGAATTATCGCCATTTCCAAGAACCTCTTCAGGTAGTCTTTTTCAAGACATTCTTTTCTAAAAACCTTTCAGGTAGTCTTCTCTAAGACAATCATCGCTATTTCCAAAAGCCTTTTTAGGTAGTCTTCTTCAAGACAAATTGTCATCCTTTTTAGGAACTTCTTCAGGTGGTCTTCTTTAAGACAAATTTCTATAATTTCCAAAAACCTTTTTAGGTAGTCCTTTTTAAGACATCTTTCAGCCTTTCCAGGTGGTCTTCTTTAAGACAAATTTCTATACTTTCTAAGAACCTTTTTTTGGTAGTCTTTTAAGACATCGTTCAATCTTTCCAAGTAGTCTTCTTGAAGACATTCCTCATCCTTGATAAAAGCCTTTACAGGTAGTCTTCTTTAAGACAAATGTTCATATCCATTCCAAAAAAAAACCTTTTCAGGTAGTCTTATAGAAGACATTATTTCATTCCACTCATCAATCAACATATGCATGAGCATAAGCATATCCCGTACATCAAAACATCCAAGTCATCACTCTGGTACTAAACCATACCATCCACCTACTTCCCGGTAACCTTACCGATGCCAGTAACCTTACTGAGATATTCTTCCCAATCACCTGATTGATGTTTCTCGGAGAAATTTGTCCGAACCAGGGCAAATGATCCAAATGGTGCAGGTGAATTTGTGATAACCCTCACAAATGATCCTAATGGTGCAGGAACCTTTCCAGGCAGTCTTCTTTAAGACATATTCCATCCGTTTCAGGAGCCTTTCCAGGAAGTCTTCGTTAAGACGTATTTCATCCCTTCTAGGAGCTTTTCTAGGCAAACAAGGTTTTACAAAGGGTTTTACAACAAGGATCTACCAAAGGGTTTCTCAATTGGGTTTCTTATCACGTTAGTCCCTCGGCAGTGATATCTTTCAAAACATCATCAATAACACGCAAAGGTTTTATCTTTCTTTTCAGAATTACTAACATACTTCAACTGACAATCATGCATCATTCAACTAACATACCTCATTCATACATAATGCATATCCATACATCGCCCTCATTTATTTTGAGAGGCTCGCTGCATCATACATGCATGCATCATAGCATTGCATAAAATTCAGGTTGCCTTTTTAGGCCGTGCTACGATCAAAGCACCTGGTTTCTTTCGAAAGCGTCTACTTCACAAAAAAAAAGAGAATGGTATTTACCTTGGGTGGCATCTTTAAGCCCATCTCCCATGGAACTCTTTCCTGACAAATGCAAATTTCGGGGCATTTCGGTGTTCAATCATCTTCCACCTTTAGATCACGATAGGTAGACGTGCCTATCTGACTCTTCAGGTTTAAGAAGATTGAACAGGGGCAGCTGTCATACCCCAAAATTTGCCTTCCTCTTTTCATCTTCAATGCCTCAAGGTTCAAGGATTTTCTCAAGACAATCTCTCCTAATCGAGGATCTCAAAACTAGGGTCCGCACTGCATCAAAAGAATTTGAATCTCCAAAAAAGGCTATTAAAAGGGCATCTTGTTTAAAATCCCATAACATGAGCATGGAGACTTCAATGGAGGTGAAACCAAAAATAGTATTTAGAGGACTCTTTGTACTTTCCAGGAAGTCCTAAAACCTTCCCATACGATGAAAATCGAGAGAGTTATAATTTGTTGAGGTCGGCAATATTTGTGGAAAAATACAAGGGTTAATTTGAGTAATTTGGTTGCTTTTGATTAAATGGGCCCATTACTTGGTTTCTAAAAAAACATGCCCATGATATTAGAAGAAGGCCTTAGGTCCATTATTTTATGATATTTATTTAAGTTTATTTGAATTTCTATTCATTTAAAATATTGAGTAAATTATTAAAAATATGGAAGTAGATTAAATCACCAATAATATTTGGAATCCTTATTTTTAGAGGACTAAAAATCGTGTAAAATAGGATTGGAAATTGATTGGTTGATTGGTGATTCAAAATAGAAAGTTGCAATATCCCTTCCAAATCAAATATTGGTCTTCCAATTATAGGGGATTTTTGATTGAGTGTTGACCTAATTGAATGATATATAACAGAATAACAATTGCAGACAGAGGGGGGGCGAAAAATCTGAGCCAGGGGGCCGCCAAAATCGTGAACACGCAAAAAAAAAAAAAGGAAGAAAAGTCAAAATTGTGTTGGTAATTAGAGTTGGTTTCAAGAGATTTTGAGCATTCTAACTGATTCCTTGGTGTTTCCTGGACCTATCCCGATCGTCAATCAGGATCAGAACGTGCAGAATTGTGGCCCAAGAACTCACGGTTTTGTCTTTCTTTTTTATGTTTGATTCCACACATTTATACGGTTAGAATCGTATTTGAACATATATTCTGCATCAGGAAGATGTTAAGAGTCTTTCTGCACATTTAATTAAATTTTGGGTGCCATTTGAAGGATTCACCATTTTTAGGGTTCATAAGCTTTGAATTAGGGAACCTTAATTAGAAGCAAAATTAGGAAAAACTAAGGGTGCCATCGGATTCGTGGGTCTGTTTACAATCGATCTGGATTATTTGTTTGTATTTTTCAGTGATAATTTGCAGGTTTTTGATGGCAAGGATTATGGCTACAGTAGAAAACCATGGGTAAAAGTTCCAGCCATGTTGCAGAAAAATCGAGTGAAGAAGATGCCCCTTGGCTGGGCGCGCGGTTTTGTTCATTTTAAAATTTTCATGTTTAAAGTTTTATATATAATATTTGCAAGAAGTGTGGTTAATAGCGAAAACATCTGGCTTGATGGTGAAGGAGAGGCGCGAGATTCTCTTGAGTATACAGGGGCGGGATCGATCCTCAGCTCCAACAATTTAATTTTGTCATTTTTGTTAGGTTTGCCATGCCCAGGGATCCTGTACCCATGCTGCGCACGCGTCCACAATGTACTTGCAATCATCTGGCCATCAGATTGTCACCATCACAGGATCTAACGCCTGTGAGGCTGGGGGCATACCATGGATCATCATATGGCACACACACCAAATCACTACCCAGGTTTTATTTAATATAATTATTTATTTTGTTTAACTATTTAGATTTAAATAATAAATAAGTATATTTGATTTAATTTATTTAAATTAGGATTAGGGTTAGGAGTATAACATTTTCCCCCGATTATTTGATTATGTCGATTATTCGACTTAATTAATTAATTTTAATTAATATTAAATCACAAAAAAACCCTAGAAAGGTTTATTCATCCATTAGGGTTTGCCCAATCCCATTTGGCAAAGAATATTAACCTTCGATTAATTCTCTCCTCGACCCGACTAAACCTATTAGTCACATTAGACGAGAGATAAAAATAATAAAAACAATCAATTCTAACTTCCCCTTTAACGGATAAATGGCGGATGAATATCTATTTCATCCCGCCTTCGAATTAGTCGACACTCTATGTCGTACTGATCAAATATCTGAATAAAGCAATTTAATTAAAATTAAAACATTCAATTTGCTGTCCGCGACGATTGAATCCATCGATCTGAGTAACCAGCAATGCCCCATAACCCGTTAGCTATACTGACCAAATCTATTGGTCATCGCATCTAACGGTGCCATATCAAATCAGGGTTGTACGCCCAAATCTAAAACACACTAAACCATGACACTATAAGATTTTCATCTCTTCAACACTGTGATGTTCAAACTACGATAAGGTAATTCAAAATACCTTCGAACTTCGCATTTCAAAAACTACGATAGGCCATTCAAAAAGCCTCAAAACAACTTCAAACACCTCCATTTCAATTCTAAGGCGTACAACCCTGTGCCCGAACTACGTTGACTCTGATTCTCCATAAGGAGATATGTAGGCACTTGGATAACCAAGGCGAGTCCCCTTCCCTAAAACCTCCATTCAGTTTAAATCTCAATTTTCACCCTATTCACTTCCTTAGCTATAAACCTTAATATTTAGCCATTAACCTTTACTTTTAACATAAAACCTTAGGAAAGGGTTGAGGGTGCCTAATACCTTCCCTCGACCTGATTATAATAACTTACCCCGATCTCTTAACTGCGTAGGGTTTCCTATTCGCCCTTCAGAATAGGTGGCGACTCTAAAACATTTATTATTAGGGCAGGTTGCTACACAGCTAAGACTTTAAATTTCAACTTATCAAAGGCTGGCCAAGCTAGAATGTTGCAACTCAATGAGCTTGAGGAGTATAGATTGTTTTCATACGAAAGTGCAGAAGTATACAAGGAAAAGACCAAAAAATGGCATGACAGAAAATGTCTGAAAAGAGAATTGAATGAAGGCGAGCTAGTGCTTTTTATTTAATTCTAGATTAAAGTTGTTTCCAAGAAAGCTTAAATCTAGATGGTATGGCAAAGTCAGTAAAAGCAGCAAAAGCATGGCTCGAGGTAGTTGACAAAAGTGTGAAACATTAAATGCAGCGTTGTACTATTCACGCAAAGCATTAAATGCTCCCAACGGTCATATCCTCTCAAGCGCCTATATATAGAAGTTCTGATCAGAAGCATAAAACAATAGTTGCGCAAATCTTACAGAAACGCTGTCAAAATCAAAAGCTAAAGAACTTCATCTTCAACCTCACAACTTTGAAATATCTTAGTGAGTGTTAAGAATAGAACTTAAGAGAAATATCACAGTTGTGATTACAGCTTTATTAGAAGCAATCTAAACTCTTGTAAACAATTATTTTACATTGATTGTAAAAGATTTCCTAGAGTGATCAAGTTGTGATCTGTAGACTCTAGAAGACTTAGAGGGTATCTAAGTGGAAAACCATTGTTATCAGTTGGATTAGTGGATTAAATCTTCAGTTGAGGTAAATCACTCTAAAGGGGTGGACTGGAGTAGTTTGGTTAACAACGAACCAGGATAAAAATCATTGTGTTGATTATTTTTATCTTCCAAGTTTTTGAGTTACACTTTTTCAATCCCCCCTTTCTAAGTGTTTTTCTATCCTTCACCCACCACCCCCACTTTTCTATAAACCTCCCCACTACCCTCAATCTCATATTCATTTTCAAAACGATTTGGTTCCCCAATCATTTTCTCTCTCTCTCTCTCTCTCTCTCTCTCTCTCTCTCCTTCTCTCTCTCTCCTCCTCTCTCTCTCTCTCTCTCTCTCCTCTCTCTCTCGCTCTCTCTCTCTCTCTCTCTCTCTCTCTCTCTCTCTCTCTCTCCCCCTCTCTCTCTCTCTCTCTCTCTCTCTCTCTCTCTCTCTCTCTCTCTCTCTCTCTCTCTCCTCTCCTCCTCTCTCATCTCCTCTCTCTCCTCTCTCTCTCCTCTCTCTCTCTCTCGGTTTAACCCTTTCTTCCCAAAACCATTATTCATTTCACAAACCCTAAAAAATAAAACACCACATGAAAATTTCATCCTCACATAGTGCCGAACCAAGAATGTCATTCGCAAAATAGCAACCCCAGTTCTGGACGTCTCTGATGATGAAGGAAGTAACATTCACCAATGCTGAAGCAAAGATGCGATTCATGAAATATATTTCAGGCCGAGCTCTTCTCTCTGAGCATCGGTTTAATTCGGAATCGTGAAGATGAACACCTAGGTCTTCCTGAAGGCATTAGATCATTTATCAATATGAATAAATGGTCCAAATGGTGCAAGCAACTTGGCCCATACAACATTCAAATGGTGAAAGAAGTTTATGCCAATTTGATGACGAGCAGCAAGAAACAAGAGGTTATGGTGAGAGGGATAGGTGTCTCTTATTTTGAAGACACCATCAACATGTTAGGAATGAAGAACCCTGGTAGTTTGTATCATGAGATTCTGGAAAGAGCATCTGAAGAAGAATATGAAGTGTTCATGCACTCTCTCTGCAATGAAGGAACAACTTGGATAGAGTCCTCTGGAGAAAAGACTGTGAAGAGGATGGACCTGACTCCTGACTCAAAGGCGTGGTATCATTTCATCAAGCACTCTATCAAGCAAACAACGCACAATGAAACTGTTAACAAAGCAAGGTTGGCTTTATTGCATTGTATCACAACTGAAGAAGATGTCAACGTGGGAAGGATTGTTGTTCAAGAGACCAAGACATGTGTTAGAAAGAAGGATGGAATGTTTTATTTCCCTTGCCTCATCACTGCTCTATGTTTAAAGCATGATCTTCAACACAAGGAGACTGATGAGGTATGCTCTGCCCCTGCTGCATTTGACAAGACAAGTCTACAATTGCTTATGAAGCCTAGGGCAAGAAAGAAGGAAGAGGAAAGACATCAAGTGAATGAAGAAAAGAAAGTGGAAGAAGGAGGCGAACAAATTCTAAAGATAGTCAAGAAAATAAGATAAGATCAGTTGGAGTTCTTTAAATTTCAAAAGGTGAAGCATGAATGGGAGAGTCGTGTCTATCGCATCATGGATGGAGATGAAGAAGGTCCTCCATTCCCAGATCATCTATTGGTGATGGAGAAAAATAAGTATGAGAAACCTACAAGAACTGAGGAGAGTGAGAAGAAGAAGGACAAGAAGGTTGGTAAAGTGTGGAAGGTGAAGAAAGCAAGTAATCCTGCAATTGTCATGACTCAGGATGTCTCTCCTGAGAAGAGAAAAAAGAAAGAAAAGAAGGAAGTAATTGAGAAATTAGAGATAGATCTTGAGAGGTTGATTCAGCCGGCTATCAAGGACAACAAGGAAGCAAAAGCTGAAGCGTTTAAAAAGGAGAAATCCCTTTCCTTGACAGATGAAGAAGAAGAGGAAGAAGTGTTTGTGTGAACAACAAGTATAGTGGCAAAGAAGAAGGAAGAAGAAAAGAATTTACAGAAACAGAAGGACGAGGCAGAGGGCGAGCAAAGAAGAAAGAAGGTTACAGATGTGATTGCCTCTGACTCTTCAACTGAAGAGGAGAAAGGAAGTGGCAAATCAAGAGATTAAGAAGTGAAGGATAATTCTGGAGATAACTCTTCTGATGAAGATTCTGTTGAGGAGGAGGAGCAGTCAGGTGAAGAAAGAGAAGAAGGAGAAGACTCTTAAGCTTGTTTGCAAGAATTGGGACATGCTGAAGGAGCTTATGAGAAGAAAGAAGTCGTGACTCCCAAGAAGGTGTTGGAAGCTGGCAAGACAAGCACCCCTCTAGCAACAAAGAAGAATACCAAAAAGACAACTCCAGCCAAGACTCCGGAAACTCCTGACTCTCCAGAAAAGAACACTGCCAAGCCTGCTGAAAAAAGGGTGCAGATGACACTCCATAAGTCTCTGACGCACCTGAAGATGAAAAAGTCAAGCCCCCTCCAAAGCCTTCCAAGAAGGAGGTTGAAAAGAAGAAGACAGACAAGCCTACCCGAAAGAGAAACAGGCGTAAAGCCTAGTTGGTAAGCTGAGAGAAAAGGCACGCCCCATCTCCCTATTGAACGGTGAGGACCCTGTTCTTACTTTAAGTTTGGGGGATTGGTGGCTACAGTCGCGACTCTCTTCTATCCCACCTTATCTCATCAATCATTCAATCATCTAATGTTTTAATTTCCCTTTCCCTAAATGGCTGTAGAATCCTTTTTGTTTTTTTCATTCTGTCTGTTGTAGGCTGTATCAGCCTTTGCCTTTTGATTAATGAAATGTTATTCTGTTCTCATGTGTGATGATATAAAAATAAATAAATAATAACAATGATAAGTGAAATAGCATTCCCCTTAAGAGCTGACTGTATATAAGCTTATGATGCTCTAGAGAGACTTAAGCAATATAAGGGACTTAGGCTAGAGGAAGACTATGGCACTACTTTTAAGTTAGAAGCAAGCCTTGTCTTGTCTCAAGTAGCCTTTTAGGTAATTAGCAGGTATTAGAAAATTGATTTGTTTTTAAATATAGAATAGATATAGACTTAATACTTTAGGGGTTTCTAGATATAAAGGACTGTCACACTCCGAGAACACTGCATGACTTGGCTAAAAGACACACAAAAGTGTGTAAATAAGCTCTTGTTCCCAAAACTTGAAGAGCATAGCTTGAATAAATTCTTGTGGCCGAAACTAGAGGAATAGTGGTATGTCTCATCACAATAAGTAGGTTGGACTCATTACAAGTGAGATCCTAGGTGTAGGTTCAATGCATAACCCCATTCAAGTAACAAGTCTGAAATCTCGACTATAAGAGAAAGCAAACAAAAAGTGAAAAATAGGCTGGTTGACCTCAAAGGAGACTTCTGTCAAGATAGGAAGTGTTTAAAGCTCATAGAATAGTTGATCATTATTATGCCTCTAGTCTGTGTCATACTTGTTTTTGCCTAAAGTCTTGAAGAGAGAAGTACGAGCTAATGATGAGTCTGCTGATTAAGGGAGGATGTTTGTCTTGAGTTATTTTGTTTTCAAGCTGCATCACCCGAGGATAGGTGATAGTTCAAGTTTGGGGGTGTGTTAACCCACATTTTGTGAGTTAATAGATCCTTAGTTGGTAATTCGTTTAATGATATTTTGCCTTTAATTTATCTTACTTTCATGCTTATTTGTTGTTTTGGTTTAGTAAGTGTGGAGTACATTAGGTGCTCCCTTTTTGTTGGTTTAATGTTTGTTTTAAGTGTAGGAGTAAGCTTAGAGGCATGTTGAGGTGAGACTTCACAAGACAGAATGAGTGCTATGAGAAAGGAAGCTAGTTTCGTGATGGATTAAGGTGCAAGATGATGCAAAAGAGTAAAAATAGTCATAATTGAGGGAAGAAGTGTATTGGGCACTGTCATACCCCAAAATTTGCCCACATTTTTCAAAAATTCAAAACAATTTCAAAAATTGGGTTTTATAAAAATTTTTAGGGTTCATTTACATTGATATCCTATTTTTATAAATATTCAATTTAAAGTCTATTTTTAAAATATAGTAGTTTACTCTTAAAATTGCTTATATTTTAATAAATAGAAAATGCTGGTCGATGCTTCATGTACTTTCAATTGGCTTTTTACTTCAAATAAATAACATAACACAATTGGTAAGAATGAAAGGCTTGCAAACAAAAAAGGTCACGGGTTCAATTCCCGCTTGGTGCATTTCCATCTTTTTTCTAAACTATTTCCAGGTTCTTAATGGGCCTTTGGAATGGATTTTTTTATGAGTTTTGACCTAATTCCTCTCTATAAATAGAGACTCTCCACTCTCTCTTTTTCATCAACAATTTTCTAATACTAATCAACAATTATCTTACTTCCTCACTTACACAGACACTAACAATTTTACAAAACCTCTTGTACTTTTTTTTGGAAACCTCTATCTTTTGGCCGATGATTTCAATATGAGGCCTCTCTTCCTAATTTTAATTTACTCGTTTTGCAACCATATGATGATTTCTGATGGTTATTTTCTTTTTCTAATATTGTCATACTTTGGCCAAGTCCATTTTTCATAATTCCATAATTAACCATTTATCTTATTCCATAATTTCATATTACTAACTGTTTCATCCAAGCTTTTACTATTTTCTTTTTTTTTACTACTAACATCATATACTAATTTATTTTACTAAATTTTCTTATAATTTCAAAACAGCAATCCACGAAAACAGACACGTACATATCTTCTAAAACTAATTCCATTAGTACTGTTCTAATTTTCTTCCTCTAAATTATAACTATATCATATTTTATGCTTTACCATTATTTTGCTAACAATTTGAAATCTAACAACACATTTTTTTTCAGAAGAAAACTTACATTCACAATTTGCACATATTAATAACATTCTCATCATCATAACAGCCTCATTATTTTTAAACCAACTTGTACAAATTTCACTCACTTAACACTACAACATGTACAAATTTCTTTGTTTTGCAGAGAGAAGGTGAAAGGAAAAATTCAGAGTCAAATCGCTCCACGCACAAATTCGCCCAGCCTGTATTCCAATCGACGTCGACGACCAAGTCTCTAGTTAACACCGACAGCCTCCGATCGAAACAGCCCCAGAATCGGCGGGATGAATCATCGATCTCCAATAACCTGCAAACTTAACCCAATTTAATCGTAACCCACAACATGAAAACACTTTACTGCCAAGACCGTGACACCATAACTTCAACTCTTCCAACCATTCATATGCCATATTTTCCAGCTAAACACCAAATATGATGTGTTGTTTTAATTTATGCAGGAAAGCAGAGTCAAAAAAAGAGATTGGTTCCCAAATCGTGAAGCACCCTGCCGGTCATCGGACCTCCACCAACCGCCGCACTCGAACGCAACCTCGAACATCCAAGGCACTCTTCGATTCATGATAAATCGCAACAACCATTGTCAATCACACTTCAGCTCCGACTAATCAGACGACATCATCGGCTCACATCAACAACGATTCGAACTCCATGACTTTCACCATCAACAGCAAGTTTAAACGCAACTGCATCCTCGCAGATTAACACACGAAGAGGATTCGAAAGGAGAAAGAGATTCGAAGCTCACCAGAACAGAAGGCATCACCGGAAGTGAAAGTTCACCGGACTAGCTCCGGTCGAGTGAGTCTTCTTTCTTTTATACCATTGTGTTTGTCAGGAAGCGTTATCCCTCTATCAATTGCGTGAGTTACTCCGAATGTGTTATTTAATTTTGATGGAGCTTAGGCTTTGTTATTTCTTGTGATTGATGGTTAATTGTGATGTTCATGATTGTTGTGTATGATGCCATGGCTGAGAAGCAGAAAAAACAGAGTTGTGGAGATGAGAATAAGGATAGAGATGTGGTTTGAGAGAGAAAGCACAAACTGAATTTAGAAGTGAGGGGGCGGCAATTTTTTTAGGGTTTGTTGTTTAATTGCCGATGGGCTTGGTTGATTAGTGGCCCAATCCGAATGTCTTTGCTTCACCGTTCTTCAATCCGGTTACACCCCCCTTGGCCATTGTCGAGCTGGATGGTAGAGCCCAGCGATTTCTTTGCTTCTGCAGCACTATCACTTCGATTCACACCCCCAAGCTGATAGTAAGTTTTAATCCTGGGCCTTAATCTTCATGAGCCCAGCGCCCCCATTCTATTAGCCCCTTTGTATTATATTTTCTTTTTTATCTTTGTGTTAATATTTTTTTATTATTTTTAATCCTTATTTATTTCCTATTATTTAGTACAAATATTTTTATGTTGACATTTTATTACAAAAACAAAAAATGTTAATCAGATTTTATTCTTCTTATTAAAAATACCAAAAACTATTAATTCTCTTGCTTAATATTTCAAAGTGATTTGTTTAGATTTTCTTTTATTTATTGTTCATCCATGATTTTTTATTCTTTCATCCATATTTTTATGCATTGTTTCTACTAACATTTTATGTTTATGCGAGGTATTATCTTGAGCTTTTGGGCTATTGTGGGCCATTTCCAAGTTTTTGATCGCTTTACTTTTGTCTTAAGTCTCATTTTGGGTTTGTAATTATTTTTATCCCCGCTCGGTAAAATTGTAATCCCCTCCCCAAAGCCCTGTAATAGTTAGGACCTTTATGTTTTTGCTTTTTATTTTCCCGCAATATTTATCTGCGTGTGTTAGTAATTTAGGGCGTGAAAAGAAATTAATCTCGATCTAGATCACTAATTAAAAGATAAAATATTTCGAAACAAAACACGTGATTGCTGCTGCACACACTCACCCTTAGGGTACGCCCCTCTTGGTTGCCTTCGATTATATGGTCGTGTCCCTCGAATACAGAGGTACCCATTAGCAAAAGTTCCAACGATTAAAAATCATCGCAAAGATCATAAGTCCCTCGATGACCCTCGATGTTGCCTACGAATATATGATCTAGTCCCTCAAATGGCTGCCTACGAAACGATGATTGTCCCTTCAAATTTGCTAAAGGTACCTCCACTTGTTGCCTTCAACGACCCCCGATGACCCTTCGATTGTCCCGAACGTCCAATAAAAGGACTACCTACCCTTTATGGTATGGTTAGCCCTAGAAACGTAAAAAGCATAGAAAAAGACATACATTGGGGAATTGCTCCTGGTTCGCTTATTCAAAAATAAAAATTGTTTTTTCACACTCTTCTTCTTTTTCAAAGAAAACAAAGGCTACGCATTTACGCTAAAGTCCTTTTTCTTCATAAATCTTTTCAAAACAAACAAACTAGATCTGAGCGAACTAAGAGCCCACAGAGAACTGTGGATGAAAAGGGTGCTTACACCTTCCTTTTTCATAACTTACCCTCGAGCCCGTTTCTTCTAAAAAAGATCTTTTTCTGTTCTTTTTACCTTTCCTGAAATTGGACAAAATAAAAGTCGGTGGCGACTCTTGCTCACCGCAACATTGTTTGCGAAAATAAAAAGTCAGTTCTCCCACTGTATTACAGAACTGGCGACTCTGCTGGGGATATTTAAAAAGAGGGGTTACCTTAGAGTTTAGTTCACTAATATTTGTTTGTTTTGATTGCTTTACTTTTCAAGGTTGTTTGGGCATTGAATGGAAAATGAATTCTATACCCGGATTCGAGTGCACCATAAGATAAGAAGTGGCATAGTCATGGTGACCTCCCTTGTGTATGCTTGGGATTGGTCAATATGAAGTTCACGCTTAAGTTAGGCCTCCATGGTTGTTTGCATGCTTCTCTTGTATGAGGGAGGTTCGTGTAGATACCCTTGGGTGAGTCGGAGCTTAAGGACCTTTAGTTACCTTTAACCCATCTTGGCCTTTAGGAACGTAGTGGGGGGACTACTCTTGATGTATGTTGAGGGCATAGTCGCTACCCGATGCTACAACTCATATAGGTTCTTTCTCAAAGTATCATTGCAGGGTATGTATGTATCATGTTCGAGGGTGCTTTAGAAGGACTGATCATTCTGAGTAACTTTTTAGAACCTGGTTACTAATTTCATCCTTATCTTTAGAAGTACCTATTGGGGAAGGGTAGTCACCTGGTCATACTTCATGCAAGCCTTTAAACCTAAGGGCTTTGGTGTGACTTATTTGTTATCTAACCATTTGATTTCTTTGCAGGTCTTTTTTGTAGAACTTGCTTGTCCATGCTACCTTATGCTTTTACATAACCTGTTGACTAACCTTTTTCAAGGATCTTAGGGATTTAGGACACATAATTTCCAGGTACTATTATGGAAGGACTATTAAGAGCCTAAATTTCTATCAAGGGGAAAGAGGATTTATTTTCCTCTGGCCAGATGCTTTTCAAACTCGAAAGTATAATGAACTTCTGTCAAGTGGCAAGAGGATTTATTTTCCTCTAGCCAGGTGCCTTCAAACTCAAGGGTACAGTTCCTATCAAGGGGCAAGAGGATTTATTTTCCTTTAGCCACATGCCTTTAAACTCAAAAGTACCGTACCCCGAATCAGAGGCTATGACCCACTGGATATGGTGAGCTTGATTCTTACAGAAGGACGTCCAAAGATGAAAAGTCAAAGTTCTTCAGGCGAAGCTGCTACCAACAAACAAGCTTCTCATCTCACTATTTTATTCTCCCTGAAGCTGTACACTTACAACTCTTGTGTGACTTCGTCAGAATCTTCTCCCTAGAAGTAATATGCAGTTTCAGATACGAATGTTCGGTTTGCTTTCCACTCTGGGGCACTTGGCCATTCAATTGACGATATTCAGCCATTCAGAGACAAGATTCAAGACCTAATTGATGAAAGGGTTATCACATTCATACCTGCAAGCCAGATTTGAAGTTCCCCTTCGACTCAACAGATCTTCTGAAGCAATAAGTCCATACGGAGAAAATCTCCTCAACTTTGACAATCTCTACATCATCATGCATGTTCATGCGTAGTCTTTCTTGTTTTGATTCAATACTGTTTATATGTCATACTTGTTTGTTTTTGAACTATAATAATGATGCATTGAATATGTTTGTCTTGGAAAAATTCATTCGCTCTCGCTCTAACATGTTTTTCTTTGCTTGTGATGCCAAACTCTCGACGATAAAGCATCATAACTCCGAAGGGAGAATGACGAACACATAATACTCATAATCTCAAATGGTGTGCTTTCGAGTAAAACCCTGTTGATGATGTACAGGCATTGTTTCAAATCCCCAAACACTGGAGATATAAGGAAGTTAATCCCTTGTTAACCCCTTTGAGCCTTGAAGTAGGAGTTTCTTTTCTATATGAAAAACCCTCATATTTAACCCAGGGGCAGGGTAGTGTTCAGTTAACCTGGTTGAGCATTCAAAATTCATCAAGAGCACGCATATAAGGATACAACAATGGTTACCCTTCAAAAGGTTGAGGAAAGTCAATACCACAATAGTTATCCCTCATCAACCAAGAAATGAAGCAGTCACTATCATCTCAACAAGTCAAAAGACTCATGATCACACGACTTGTTCAAACAAAAAAAAGAGAACGAATTGAAAAAAAAAAGAGAAAAGAAAGCCCGCTAAGTCAATAACTTGAAAACATATGATTTAGGCAAAAGTTAGGGCATCCCGCTGGATTTCAAACTCGGAATTCAAAAGAATTTGTCCAGGCAAAAGTTAGGGAAAAAATGAAAGTATTGCAAAACAAAAAGATCCTTAACAAAAGAACAAAGTCGTGTGATCAGACACCAAATACAAAAGGTAAAGTGACTACCATGTCCAAACACCTCATCGATTCCTCAATCGTCTCAAACTCCTCTTGAAGGATGAATGCTCGCATCGAGTTAACTGAACTTAGGTCGGACAACATCACGAAGGGGGTGGGCACCAATAAAATTTTGGGCCTGAAAATCCTTTTTTTCTAAAAACCGTGAACCTGGCCACGTTACAACCCTCAAAAGTCCTAATTGAAGCAGGATTAATTCGAAAGCATACTGTAACGAGAATATGGTAAATTGACTCCTATGAGTTTTTGCTAAACGCTTGAGTTGGTATCGCACCACCTTTCACAAAAAATCGATGTTTTGACATCCTTTCAAAAATTTCTTCTTCTAAAGACAAACATGAACTTTGCATTAGAATTATATTTCTCATACTAAACATTCTTTGCATATGAACAAGTACTTGACACCAGGAAAGTTTCCATTATGAGCTGCAGATGAAAAGTTTAATCCTCTCAAGGGACAAGTTGTCTTCAGAACTCCGTTGAGTTCGAGCATGAACATCTCAAATTATGATCACCCTCAGGGGCACAAAAGCGGTCGAAATACTCCTTCGAGTAAGCGTTCAGATATCAGGGGCAATCAGGCCAAGATTCAAAGGATCTCTCAAAACTGCTGAACAACCAAGAGCCTTCACCCAAGCACAGTTGAAATTACCTCCAACCTTAATCAACCAGGGGCATGATTCCTAAGGTTATGATACAGGGGCATGTTGCTTATGATAGCACCAATCTCAGAAAGTCCCCCCGATAGATAAAGCTGCAGAGACATCTCGTATGCCTAACTCAGTCAGTCAAAAGCTTGTATATACAAGGGGCATGACATGTTATTATCTCATTCATCTGGGGCAATCAAGTCAAGATTCAGAGAATCTCTCAAAGGCACTAAACAGTGAGAGAGGCAAGCCTATCACTTGGGGCATGTTGCATTAGTCACAAATCTCAACAAAAGCTATTTAGCTACTAGCAGCAAGATCGGTATCTCCTTCGAAGTTCTATTTCCAGTAATCTCAAGAATCAAGTATACCAGTTTACCGACTCCTGGGGAAGATAGACTTCCCCATGCAAAGGGCCACATATGGTTAAGAAAATGTTTTCCAACAAGTGACATGGGGGCAATGAAAATTAGAATCTCAAGGGATCTTACCCACAAAGTTGTTTTCACAATAATATCCCCACAGAGTAATCCTCAAGGAGTTATCTTCAAGTAATATCTTCCCAACAGATACTTGGATCCCCAATACTACAGGCTCTCCGATACAATCTTCTTCTCCAACACGGTTTATTCAAACTCACCGTTCCCAGTAAAGTTGGCACCCACAGTGGAAACTTGGTCTGTTATCCATCTCTCTTATCCCCAATCAGGGCACATCAGGATCAAATTATTCAAGCTACTTTCTTCCCCAAACGGTAATAAAAATCCCTAGCTGGATATCCTCGAACGTAAAACAGGAATTCTCAACACAATCACCTTGTCATCATCTCCAGCGGCATACAAAGATTTATTTTCTCAAAACAATCCAAACAGCATCAGTCATACATCATGTACATCATATACATCACATACATATTCATACATTGCATACATTACTTCATGATAAACATACGGGTTTCTCATTTATTTTGAGAGACTCGTCATATAATATATGCATCATGACATTGCATAAAGACTAACTGTACCTATTTCAGAATACAGGTACAAACAGATAAACAAAATATCCAATCTTCAAAGATCTAATTCAATTACTACGAACGGTACTGACACGGTCAATTCTCAAAGATCTATTTCTATCATCACGAACGGTGTAGACATGATCATCTCTCCAAGATCTAATTCAGTTACTACGAACGGTAATGACACGGTCAATTCTCAAAGATCTAATTCTATCATCACGAACGGTGTAGACATGATCATCTCTCCAAGATCTAATTCAGTTACTACGAACGGTACTGACACAGTCAATTCTCAAAGATCTAATTCTATCATCACGAATGGTGTAGACACGATCATCTCTCCAAGATCTAATTCAGTTACTACAAATGGTACTGACACAGTCAACTCTCAAACATCTAACTCTATCATCACGAATAGTGCAGACACGATCATCTCTCCAAGATCTAATTCAGTTACTACGAACGGTACTGACACGATCAACATTCAAAGATCTAATTCTATCATCACGAACGATGTAGACACGATCATCCTTCTTAAGATCTAATTCAGTTACCACGAACGGTGCTGACACGATCAACATTCAAAGATCTAATTCTATCATCACGAACGGTGTAGACACGATCATCCTTCTTAAGATCTAATTCAGTTACCACGAACGGTGCTGACACGATCAACATTCAAAGATCTAATTCTATCATCACGAATGGTGTAGACACGATCATCCTTCCAAGATCTAATTCAGTTACTATGAACAGTGCTGACACGATCAACATTCAAAGATCTAATTCTATCATCACGAACGGTGTAGACATGATCATCCTTCCAAGGGCTAATTCAGCTACTACGAACGGTGCTGACACGATCAACCTCCAACAAACATTTCTCAATACACCTGAGCTCAGATACAGCCTAACGTACGGATCATTCTGGTACTTCTCAATACAAAGGATCCAGTCTAAACGTACGACTCATCCTAGGATACAACCTGACGTACAGTGTATTCTGACAACTATCAACACAGAGGACCTGGTCTAATGTACGACCTATCCTACAGCCTAATGTACGGCCTTTCCAGATATCTACCGATGCAATCGGACCCAGTCTAACGTATGAATCGTCCTAAAGTACAGCCTAACGAACGGTTTATTTTCCAAACATTTATCAATGCAATTGGAAATGGTATAACGTGTGACCCATCCTTCATCCTAACGTATGGTTTTCCAGACATTTATCGATGCAAATTGGATCCGGTCTAATGTACGACCCATCTTTCAGCCTAACGCACGGCTTTCCAGACATTTATCAAATGCAAATTGGATCCGGTCTAACGTACGACCCATCCTTCAGCCTAATATATGGCTTATCCAGACATCTATCAATGCAATTGGACCTAGTCTAACGTATGACTCGTCCTAAAGTACAACCTAACGTACGACTTACTTTGACATTCATCAAATACAGTGGATTCAGTCTAACGTACGACTCATCCTAAGTATATCCTTTCAGATACAGTCTATCGTATGACTCATTCTGACTTTCAACCCACCAAGTCAAGTGGCATCTTTAAGCCCATCTCTAGAAAAGGTCCCTATCTCAGCAAGGGCAAATTTCTGGGTATTCTAGTGTTCAATCCTCTTCCACCTTCAGATTCCGACTGACATACAAGCCAATCTACATCTTCAGGTTTAAGAAGATTGAATAGGGGCAGCTGTCATACCCCAAAATTTGCCCACATTTTTCAAAAATTCAAAACAATTTCAAAAATTGGGTTTTATAAAAATTTAGGGTTCATTTACATTGATATCCTAATTTTATAAATATTCGATTTAAAGTCTATTTTTAAAATATAGTAGTTTACTTTTAAAATTGCTTATATTTTAATAAATAGAAAATGCTGGTCGATGCTTCATGTACTTTCAATTGGCTTTTTACTTCAAATAAATAACATAACACAATTGGTAAGAATGAAAGGCTTGCAAACAAAAAAGGTCACGGGTTCAATTCCCGCTTGGTGCATTTCCATCTTTTTTCTAAACTATTTCCAGGTTCTTAATGGGCCTTTGGATTGGATTTTTTTATGAGTTTTGACCTAATTCCTCTCTATAAATAGAGACTCTCCACTCTCTCTTTTTCATCAACAATTTTCTAATACTAATCAACAATTATCTTACTTCCTCACTTACACAGACACTAACAATTTTACAAAACCTCTTGTACTTTTTTTTGGAAACTTCTATCTTTTGGCCGATGATTTCAATATGAGGCCTCTCTTCCTAATTTTAATTTACTCGTTTTGCAACCATATGATGATTTCTGATGGTTATTTTCTTTTTCTAATATTGTCATACTTTGGCCAAGTCCATTTTTCATAATTCCATAATTAACCATTTATCTTATTCCATAATTTCATATTACTAACTGTTTCATCCAAGCTTTTACTATTTTCTTTTTTTTACTACTAACATCATATACTAATTTATTTTACTAAATTTTCTTATAATTTCAAAACAGCAATCCACGAAAACAGACACGTACATATCTTCTAAAACTAATTCCATTAGTACTGTTCTAATTTCCTTCCTCTAAATTATAACTATATCATATTTTATGCTTTACCATTATTTTGCTAACAATTTGAAATCTAACAACACATTTTTTTTCAGAAGAAAACCTACATTCACAATTTGCACATATTAATAACATTCTCATCATCATAACAGCCTCATTATTTTTAAACCAACTTGTACAAATTTCACTCACTTAACACTACAACATGTACAAATTTCTTTGTTTTGCAGAGAGAAGGTGAAAGGAAAAATTCAGAGTCAAATAGCTCCACGCACAAATCCGCACAGCCTGTATTCCAATCGACGTCGACGACCAAGTCTCTAGTCAACACCGACAGCCTCCGATCGAAACAGCCCTAGAACCGGCGGGATGAATCATCGATCTCCAATAACCTGCAAACTTAACCCAGTTTAATCGTAACACACAACATGAAAACACTTTACTGCCAAGACCGTGACACCATAACTTCAAGTCTTCCAACCATTCCTATGCCATATTTTCCAGCTAAACACCAAATATGATGTGTTGTTTTAATTTATGCAGGAAAGCAGAGTCAAAAAAAGAGATTGGTTCCCAAATCGCGAAGCACCCTGCCGGTCATCGGACCTCCACCAACCGCCGCACTCGAACGCAACCTCGAACATCCAAGGCACTCTTCGATTCATGATAAATCGCAACAACCATTGTCAATCACACTTCAGCTCCGACTAATTAGATGACATCATCGGCTCACATCAACAATGATTCGAACTCCATGACTTTCACCATCAACAACAAGTTTAAACGCAACTGCATCCTCGCAGATTAACACACGAAGAGGATTCGAAAGGAGAAAGAGATTTGAAGCTCACCAGAACAGAAGGCATCGCCGGAAGTGAAAGTTCACCGGACTAGCTCCGGTCGAGTGAGTCTTCTTTCTTTTATACCATTGTGTTTGTCAGGAAGCGTTATCCCTCTATCAATTGCGTGAGTTACTCCGAATGTGTTGTTTAATTTTGATGGAGCTTAGGCTTTGTTATTTCTTGTGATTGATGGTTAATTGTGATGTTCATGATTGTTGTGTATGATGCCATGGCTGAGAAGCAGAAAAAACAGAGTTGTGGAGATGAGAATAAGGATAGAGATGTGGTTTGAGAGAGAAAGCACAGACTGAATTTAGAAGTGAGGGGGCGGCAATTTTTTTTAGGGTTTGTTGTTTAATCGCCGATGGGCTTGGTTGATTAGTGGCCCAATCCGAATGTCTTTGCTTCACCGTTCTTCAACCCGGTTACACCCCCCTTGGCCATTGTCGAGCTGGATGGTAGAGCCCAGCGATTTCTTTGCTTCTGCAGCACTATCACTTCGATTCACACCCCCAAGCTGATAGTAAGTTTTAATCCTGGGCCTTAATCTTCATGAGCCCAGCGCCCCCATTCTATTAGCCCCTTTGTATTATATTTTCTTTTTTATCTTTGTGTTAATATTTTTTCTATTATTTTTAATCCTTATTTATTTCCTATTATTTAGTACAAATATTTTTATGTTGACATTTTATTACAAAAACAAAAAATGTTAATTAGATTTTATTCTTCTTATTAAAAATACCAAAAACTATTAATTCTCTTGCTTAATATTTCAAACTGATTTGTTTAGATTTTCTTTTATTTATTGTTCATCCATGATTTTTTATTCTTTCATCCATATTTTTATGCATTGTTTCTACTAACATTTTATGTTTATGCGAGGTATTATCTTGGGCTTTTGGGCTATTGTGGGCCATTTGCAAGTTTTTGATCGCTTTACTTTTGTCTTAAGTCTCATTTTGGGTTTGTAATTATTTTTATCCCCGCTCGGTAAAATTGTAATCCCCTCCCCGAAGCCCTGTAATAGTTAGGACCTTTAGGTTTTTGCTTTTTATTTTCCCGCAATATTTATCTGCATGTGTTAGTAATTTAGGGCGTGAAAAGAAATTAATCTCGATCTAGATCACTAATTAAAAGATAAAATATTTCGAAACAAAACACGTGATTGCTGCTGCACACACTCATCCTTAGGGTATGCCCCTCTTGGTTGCCTTCGATTATATGGTCGTGTCCCTCGAATACAGAGGTACCCATTAGCAAGAGTTCCAACGATTAAAAATCATTGCAAAGATCATAAGTCCCTCGATGACCCTCGATGTTGCCTACGAATATATGATCTAGTCCCTCAAATGGTTGCCTACGAAACGATGATTGTCCCTTCAAATTTGCTAAAGGTACCTCCACTTGTTGCCTTCAACGACCCCCGATGACCCTTCAATTGTCCCGAACGTCCAATAAAAGGACTACCTACCCTTTATGGTATGGTTAGCCCTAGGAACGTAAAAAGCATAGAAAAAGACATACATTGGGGAATTGCTCCTGGTTCGCTTATTCAAAAATAAAAATTGTTTTTTCACACTCTTCTTCTTTTTCAAAGAAAACAAAGGCTACGCATTCACGCTAAAGTCCTTTTTCTTCATAAATCTTTTCAAAACAAACAAACTGGATCTGAGCGAACTAAGAGCCCACAGAGAACTGTGGATGAAAAGGGTGCTTACACCTTCCCTTTTCATAACTTACCCCCCGAGCCCGTTTCTTCTAAAAAAGGTCTTTTTCTGTTCTTTTTACCTTTCTTGAAATTGGACAAAATAAAAGTCGGTGGCGACTCTTGCTCACCGCAACATTGTTTGCGAAAATAAAAACTCAGTTCTCCCACCGTATTACAGGCACTAAAAATGAGAAGGAAAATATTAAAACCATAGAGTGGGAGCTAGCACCGCTACAAGATACACTGTTGCGCCGCCTGCTGTGATAGTCTGCTCAATCCACCTTGTCTCCCACTGCTGTCGGATGGTACGGAAGTTTTCTTTGTCTTCTTCTAAAAGAGTCATTTATGATTCCTTGGGCTGGGTGATTCTTGATCCGAGGCCCAAGATCCAAGACACAAAAGAAACCCTAATCCTCTTGGTCTATAAAAGGAGATAAAAGACTCATTTGAAGGAGTTCAGCAAATGTTAGTT
Source organism: Vicia villosa (assembly GCF_029867415.1). Lineage (NCBI taxonomy): Eukaryota > Viridiplantae > Streptophyta > Magnoliopsida > Fabales > Fabaceae > Vicia > Vicia villosa. The sequence continues at coordinate 66,825,914 of NC_081183.1, read as the reverse complement.
AAAAGAGTTACTTATTTCTGAGTGTAATGCGGAAGTGTGCTGAAGTTTCTCTCCTCGTTCCTTTCTGTGCTTCTTGATGAACATTGTCACAACTGAAGCCGCTTTTTGAAGACATGGCCGTTTCAAGTTCCACTTCAATTCTCTCTTAGGTTATTATCTTTTATACAATTTATTGTTCTAAGATGTTTCTTATGAGAGTTGTTGTGTCGTTTTTTTAACTCCCCGTTTCACTTGGGAGAACGGAACACTAGACCCTTCACGTGAAATTTGGAAGGAGGGAAGCGCCCATTGTGGGATGAATTTTGCTTAAGTTCTTCCTACGATAACACACGAACTTTTTAATTATCCTACGAAATAGGAAGGGGAAAAAGATCTCAAATAAACCCTAGGAGTTTGCTAAGTGTGGGGATTCACCAAGGCTAGAAATTCTGGAGTCCGGGAGGTCGGTTATACATAGGGAAGGTTTTAAGCACCCTACATATCCGTAGTACTCTACGGTAACCTTCTCTGTGTTTATGTGTTTGCTGCTAATTGATTGGGAAAGTTTCTCCTTTGTATTAGGAGAGAAAATTGGATTGAATTAAAAAAAAAAGACAGACTGACTGACTATTTTTGGTTTTTGATTAGCTTGATGAGATTCCTTGTGAACCTCATGCCTACATATCTCTAATGGAAGTCAGAGCTTTTGGTATTTCGGGGAACTAATTAGGGAAATTAATTATTTTTGATGCCTTGCTTGAAGATCAAGGTTGAAGCTTGAATTAAATCTCTGTTTACAGTAAAGAGACATGAAGTCATCTTTACAGAGAGGTATTTCTACTATTCCACCACAAACATTTAAGTGACAGAAAAGCTGAATTCATTTCATTAAGAGAGGGACCTTACTTGTGTATGTGCAAGTATACTAGTCAAATGTCTCTTGAATGAAAGAAAGATTCTCAACCAAATTAGGAAAAGTTACACATGCTTGGGTTAACTTGCCAGAGCATGTCTTTCAAAATCCTAAATGGGAGAATGTTTAAAATTGAAATTGAAATGTTTGTTTGTTTGTTTGAATGTGGTGAGATAGGAGAAATATCTCTCTATAGAGATAAGCTATGTCTATCTATTGTATGAAAGATTTGATTTTAGCTGGCTTGTATGAGGCCCAAGCTTGAGGCTTTTTGATTGATTTTATTGACTCTAGGAGATGACTCCATTGGAAATTAACTTAAACTAAGAAATTTTGTGTTATGTACAAAGCCCAGAATTGAGGCTGACTCTAGCTGGAGAGTGTTTATTTTGTTTTTGATTGAAAACTTTATTTTTATGTTCTGTACAAAGCCCGGAATTGTGGCTGACTCTACTTAGGGAGACTATATTTTTGTGCCTTGTATGAAGCCCAAGGTTGTGGCTGACTGTTGAGGAAACTCAGTATGGATGACTCTCTAGGGAAAAGATCCTGGAGGTTAGGAATCTTTTGACACAGGAAATGTTGTTTATCTGCCTTGTACGAAGCCCAAGGTTGTGGCTATTTGATGGGGAAGGACTCACTGCGGAGACTCTATTATCTGCCCTGTACAAAGCCCAAGGTTGTGGCTGACTCTGGATAGGGGAATACCTATGAGTAGGGTTTTGACTCTAAAGGGGAGTATGTGCCTTGTACAAAGCCCAAGGTTGAGGCTGACTTTTAAATGGGGAAAGATCTGCCAGTGTGGGATCTTTTGACTCAGAGGGGATTTTTGACTCTATTGGGGATTACTCTGTTGTTTTAGAGACTAAGGTTGACCCTACTATGGATTGTGCTTTTGTTAAGCAGGAATTGATGAATGAAAGACCCAGATTTTGAAGAATGACTTTACTGGGGAATTTGTTTGAATGATTGACCTAAGGTAGACTCTACCGGGTAATTGGTTTTTATTGACTGAGACTGACCTAGGTGGGACTCGACTGGGGAGTTTTTGAAAGTTTGAAAAGATGATTTGGAAGCTAACCCTTTCCAGGGAATTTGGATTTAAAGGAGTGATTTTGGAGGCTAACCCTTTCCAGGGGTTTACTCTGCTGGTGAGATTATCTTTTAAAAGTTGAATTTTTGGAAGCTAACCCTTTCCAGGGAATTTATGACTTTAAAGGACTGATTTTGGAGGCTAACCCTTTCTAGGGGTTTATGAGACTTCTTGTTTGAAGCCCAAGATTAAGGCTGACTCTGACTGGAAATAGACAGATGGAGACCTAGACTCTGCTAAGGAATAAATATTGAAGATTGAGAATAAAGGTGACAGAGACTGTCCATGTCTCTCATTCCAAAAGGTGGACTCAATGTTGAGATTTAGCTTGTTTAAAGTCTGATTTTAAGAATAGAAGAAACTCACCAGGGTAGGCTAAGAGGTGACTAAATACATGTTCCTATGTTTATAAGAAACCTGATCGGTCCTTGTATACAAGCTCAAGAGAAAGTTGGGAATATGCTTTTAAGAAGCCCGTGGGTCCTTGTATTGTGTGCCCAAGAGGAGGCTAATCGAGGGTCATCGAGGGTCCTTGTTATAGCAAAAGAGAAAGCTATGTGGTTTTGAACTTATTTTGGCTCTAAGCAAATGGGTAAGAGGTTTCTCCAGGAATAATTCCTCTTGGGTGGATGTTGTCATACCCTAATTTTTGACCTAAGATACCACCTCATATCATCTGCATATGCATCATTTGCATCTCTAACAAATTGCATAGTTTGTGTTTGCTACTTGTGACTCAGCAGGGTTTAAACAAGAAATCACTCATCAGTACAAGTAACAATTAGGGTTTTGTTCTCCCTTCATCTCAAAAGAACCATCTTCATCAACAGTCAACATTTGGTCCTCAAAGATTCATTTCAACAAGCTCAGAGACTTTGAATCAACCAGATTAGGGTTTTGACTGAAGATAGCTTACCCCTGACTTTTGCTCAGGATTTGACCTAATGACTTGGGACATGACCTCAAGACCCCAAGTACATCATTTTGACCTAATCTATTGACTCAAGACATCTCCAACACAGGGACTGATCAACAGTGAAATTTCAAATCATCAGATTAGGGTTTTTGAACTGTCAGGGACTGAAATCAGGGATCACATTTGGGAAACCCTAAAAAGCCCCAGGGGATCACTCAAAGGTTTCAATCATCTTCAAATAATCCTTATGACAATATCCAATGGAAATTACATCTCAATTTAAGATCCACAGTCATCAATTTCATCAGGTCGACAATTAGGGTTTTTGACCTAATTCACCTGAACCACTGACTTTTTAATCACAACATGGTTCCAAACCTTAAACCATGGCTCAAGGTCCTCCAATAACTCAACATGATCCATTCATACCATTCATTTGGTAAGGATAGCTTGGTTCAGTTGAAATCTCCAGAAACGCGATTCGTCTGAAAAAGTCAACTGTACAAGATCACCATTGACTTTTTGGAAATTTTGGTCAACCATGACTTTTGAAGTTTCAAATCATCAATATATGATATATGAAGTCATTTGATCAAGGAAAATCAAGAAAATCAATCAAGAATCAAAAAGTCAAAAGTTTGACTTTCCATACTTAGAAAAATTCTAAGTGTTTTTCAATGGTTTTTTCCAAACTTTGGAAGAGAATAACTCAAAATTTCACCTACAAACTGAAAAAAACTTCCAACATGAAAGTTGTAGATTTTGATCTAATGAACAACTTTGTCACATAAAATGATTTTCCAAAAGATCAACCATTTAAGAGATATGGAGCTTCAAAGTTGGTATCTTTTGAAAATTTCACTTAAAACCTCACTTTCTTCAAAGTTCATGGATCTTTTTCATCCATTTCCTTAAAGGTCTTGAAGAAACTTTCAACTAGGGTTTTGAATTACATAACATGAGCTTTCCAAAATGTCCAAGAGCATGAAAAAATATGGAGCATAGCTATGGCTTGGAATTATGCATTTAGTGATCATTTTCACTTGAAATTTCAAACCATTTTCACTAAGTTTCAACACTACATGACCTATAATGCAAGTAATGATGCATCAATGCAATAATTGAGAGATATTTTCTGATTTGAAGATCAGAATGGAAGAGGATAAGAAGCTTGGAAGATTAACCATGGTTAAGTCACTTTTAACCATTTGCATTTAATGTAAAGATTCCATCTTATCTCCAAATGCCAAATCACCATTCTTTGATCAACTTGCAAAGCTCTGCATTCAGAATCCTTGGCCTATAAATAGAGGTCCAAACTTCATTCAAAATAACACCAAAAACCTCATAATCATAGGTTTTCTCTCTTCTTTCTTAACTTGAAAGTTTCATGAGTTTCAAAGGGGTAGAAACTTCAACCTCCAAACCCTTGAAGTTCTGGCCAAAGTAATGCTTCCCACAACTCATAAACATCATATGGGATGTGCTTGATCCATTCACACACCCCAAAACACCTCAAATCTCAGAATCACTCTTCACCCTCCAAATATGCATAACACTAGCCTTATCATGCCAAAATCAATTCCAGGCCAATTCTGTCCTAGCTAATCATCCAAACACATTCCATATACCATATATGAACTATCCCAACCATCATTCATGATCTGAAACACCTCCATCATCAAATTCGATCCTCACTCCAAGCAACTGCAGATCGGGTCCCATGGCTATGCTCAGATGAATTCAGTTCACTCCAAGCATCCAGACATGTTCCATAATCATCATTGAAGCTATCCAGATCAATACAAAGCATCTGTAACACCTCTAATGAAGAATTCAATCTCCAGTTTTGCCGTTTTTGAAGGTAAGCCTCATGAACTTCAAACTCATACATACATGCATCATAAACAAAATATTGATATACCATCTTGTTTCTGCACCTATGAGGATCATTAACCCTCAATCAATTGCATCATAACTTGCATACACACGATTTCACATTGAATTTCAGTTCTAGGGTTCTTCATGTTCATGCAAAAATTAACCACCTTAGAGCAAAAATAAATGAATTGTGAGATTACCATCATGTTCCTCGTGCAAAACCGAGTGAGATAGACCATTTACTTGATCAAAACAACACAATTTTGAAGATTTTCGAATTTCAGTTGAAGGTGTGTTCTTGGCGCCATTTGGTGATTCAGAAAATTCAAAGGTTTGTTTTTAAATATAATCAATGGAACGCGTATGTATTACAAGCCACAAGCGTGGCTCAGTTGGTAAGTGTTTTGGCTGGTGAGAGTGAGGGCGTGGGTTCAAACCCTGGCAGGACCAAACCTTATTTTTTTTAACACTTATTTTCTTCAATTTTCTTAACAACTTTAACTAATTAATTAACTAACCAAATCAATTCATTTTTGCTTCATTTTTTGTACACTTTTTATTTAACACATATATTTTATGAATATAAAAAAAAATCAAAAAAAAAATATTTATTTAATATGTTTTTTATTAGGTTTAAAATGACATGTTTTTAAGTATTTTTAATACTTTAAATATGGTTTTTTATTTGATTTTTCAAACCTAATCATTTGTAAATATTTTTGTGATCAAACCCTAATCTTTTAGGTCTTAATTAAGCATGAAATTTGTTTTTATCTTAATTAAGTTGACTTTTGTCAAAAATTCAATCTGTTTTTCAACGAAGCGATCAACTGTTTTCAAAAAAACTTTTCAAACTGTTTTCAAAAACAACAAACTTAACAAATCAATCAACCATGTTTTATAAAATAAAACATGGGCCTCCACATAGGTATAAGTCCCATTCCTTTGCATGAAATTAGGTATTTCATTGTACATACACTTTGTACATATCTCGATCAATTTGATTTTTAACCTCGAATAACAAATCAAAAATGAAGGTTTTCTTTAAATCTTCCCAAAAATACCATGGGCCTCCATGTAGGTATAAGTCCCAAGCCCCTCTTGTAAATATTTGTTTACATAGCCATGAATACACTCAATGGGCCTCTCCCCGAGTATAAGTTCCGAGCCCCCGTGTTTACAAATGGATCATGCTTACAGGTATATTTCCTTCATAAACTCCATTGTATACACACACTTTATCATATATAACTGTTCATATTTGTTCATATTTGTTCATGTACTTGTTCATATTTGTTCGTACTTGTTCATATTTGTGATCGTGTTATATATACTTGTTCAACTTAGTACAACACTAGGTTCCCCATAGCCTCCTATTGGGCTTCGTGCAAAGAATCTCCCTAGTTTAGGTTAGGACATAGAGTATGGTTTCCCGGTGAAATCGCTCTAAGAGCTCAAACTAACTGTACCATGCCTCCTCTTGGGCTTCGTACAAACGACTTGTCCCTCCCATAGCCTCCTCTTGGGCTTACAATGTAAGGACCCTCGGTAGTCCCTCCCATAGCCTCATCTTGGGCTTACAATGCAAGGACCCTCGAATAGCCTCCTCTTGGGCTTCGTACAAGGACCCACGGGCTTCTTATAAGCATCCCCAATATCCAAATCAAATACCCTAGGAGATTAGACATTTATCATCTCTATGATAGGAGTATCTCTTCTATATCATCACAAACAATCAATCAATCAATCAATCAACTTAACTTTTTTGCCACAAGGCTGGCTAATCAATCAAACCTTTTTGCCACCATACTGGCTGATTAATCAAAGTTTTTGTCACAAGGCTGACTTCATTGAAACTTTTGCCACAAGGCTGGCTGATTAATCAAAACTTTTTGTCACAAGGCTGACTTCATTGAAAGTTTTTGCCACTAAGCTGGCTAAAAAACATCTTTATCATTCTAAGCACCATAAGTGGCATGGCCCAGGGCTTATAATGAGTAGATTTTCAAACAAAATCAAACAGATGTATGTGATCATATAAATTAGATACATCGAACATTTAGATGACATTTGTCTCTTATCCTTTGCTTCCACTAGCATAAGTGGGAACTACAATTGCTCTGACTTTCTCAACATCCCTTTGAGAATACGTAGGCACAAGGTCGTATCCTTGGCGAGCAAAACTTCTCCCTCAAACCATTCAAACCTTAGCACCCGTAGACCCGAGCTACAGATGCTCTGATTCCCTCTAAGGGATATGTATGCAGAAGATTGCGATGATCTTTGCAAGCATAATCAAACAAACACCTTAGTTTCCCACCTATCTCACAACAGAACCCCAATAGCATAGAATGAAATGGACATAACAAAGAAACCTATAGAGTACTATAGATACGTTGGGTGCTAATACCTTCCCTTCGTATAACCAACCCTCTTACCCAAAGATCTCTCCCCCCACTTTTAAGGTTATTGCAGCTTTTTTCCTTTTCCTACTTTGGAAACAATAAAAAGTTTGGTCGAAAAAACAAAAATCATTTTCTTGAGCCCAAGCCCAAAGAAGGCATCAGGTGTCTCATCCCCGATTGATTTTTTTTCACGCGACAGAAAATGGCGACTTCACTGGGGACCATCTTTTTATTGTTTCCAAAGGAAGGGTTAATTCTAATTGTTAAGTTTTTATTTGTGTTACATGTGTGGTTCTGGTTCTGTTACATGTGTGGTTCTGTTACAAGTGATACATTATGGACAAATCGTAACCCGGATTAAGTACACATAAGAATTAGGTGGAGGGTATAGTCATGTACAGGCGTACATGAGAATCCTTCCGCTCAGTGGAGGTTCCTTGTTGGTAATATATGTTTAGCATGTTTCGTAGCGAAGACATTATTGCTTTCATTGAACTGTAGAAGCTGAGTTGGCCGTAGAACCCCAACCCATCCTGGCCTTATTAGGTTGTGGCGCAGAAACTATTCAGGTGTAGACTTGGATTAGTTGTCATGCGGAGAGCCACACTCAGACGAGTTTTTCTTGAGAATATTGCTGGCTCACAAGTTCAGTCGTGCAAGCCGGTAATATCCGAAAGAAAAATGTAGACTCTGACGTATCAGTGGAACATGTTGTGCAGGTGATTAACCCCTAGTACTATCCCATGTTTGGTTCTCTGACCTCATGCTCGTGACGCTGTAACTTTGAACCTATGTGTACCATGTTTATATTACCATTACCATGTTTGCAGTACCATGTTTGCGTTACCATGTTCGTATTACCATGTTCACTTTACCATGTTTGAATATGTGGCATTCATGCATCCATGCATTCATACATTCATTAAAAAATCCATCTTTTCATAAAAAAAAAACATGATTTTTCCAAAGATTTAGAGGATTTTATTTGCAAACATTATAGGATTTAGTCATGGAAGGGGTAAAAAGGCATACCAAAAAGTACGGTTTCAAGGCGCCTGATGTGGAAAAACTAAGAGAGTTAGCATCTTCTGTACAAGATCCTTCCGATTTTAGGAAAAGTTATGGAAAGCTTTTGCCTATCCTGAACACTCATGTTGATGAAGGACTTCTCAAAACTCTGGTTCAGTTCTATGATCCCGTCTACCGATGTTTTACCTTTCCAGACTACCAGTTGGTACCGACCTTGGAAGAATATGCCAATCTTTTGGGTATTCCTGTGTCTGACAAAATACCTTTCAATGGTTTGGACTACCAAAGGAAACCTCCCGGGTTTAACTTCACACTTCCTAATAAAGAAAGCCTTTGATTTCATCGAAACTGGTAGCATGATAGCTTTTGAAGCTATACTACCTTGCTCATCTATGGGTTGGTTCTGTTTCCCAACGTCAACGATTTTGTTGATATCAACGCCATAAAGATCTTTCTGATTGGAAATCCTGTTCCGACTTTGCTTGGTGACATGTATTTCTCTGTTCATCATAGGAATCGCCAAGGCGGTGGAGTCATTGTATGTTGTGCATCATTGTTGTTCAAATGGATTGTTTCACACTTACATGAGTCTCCTATTTTCACGGAAAACCGAGAAGGCTTACGTTGGCCTCGAAGACTTATGTCTCTTACTAATCATGATATTCATTGGTATACCTTGGCTCGCTGTGGTACAGAAACCATTGACAGTTGTGGAGAATTCGCCAACATACCCCTCATTGGTACACAAGGAGGAATTAACTACAATCCAGTTTTAGCCCAACGACAACTCGGGTATGCAAATTCAACTAAACCCATTGGTCCCACACTGGAAGGCTACTTCTATCAAGAAGGGGATGATCCTCAAAGGTTGAAAACAAGAATGGTGAGAGCTTGGTACGACGTCCGATGGAAAGAAAAAGGTGAGGCAAGAAATTGCATTGCCATGGACGCCTACACCTGCTGGGTAAAGAAAAGAGCAAAGGAGTTTCAAATGCCTTATGCTTATGAAAAACCCATGTTTCCTTTGGTATCTCAACTGCCCAACATTCCCACTATGGAGGAATACCAAGACACTTTAGCCAAGATGAGGTTAGAGAAAGATGCTTGGGAAGATAAGTTTCGTAAGACCGATGTGGAAAACAGAAGGTTGAAGAAACGAGTGAAAGATCACGAGGAAACCCTCTACTGTCAAGATGGATGGCTCATGAGTAAAGATGAGAAGATCCGTCAGAAAGACGCTACAATCAAGAGGTACATCAAAGAAAGCAAGAAAAAGCTTGAAGGCTCAACAAGCAACGCTCCAACTCCCGACGATTGGAAGAATGTTGTTAACAAGCTAAGGACCGAAAAGGCCGAATTGGAAGCTCACTATGGGAAAGAAATCCTGAAGCTCAAGCTGCACAACGCATTTGGTTCTTCGTCTGATGAAGATGCTTAGGATTGTTTAGCTTTTTACTTATCATTTGCTTTTGTAAGGAGCTACGCTCCAATGTTGTAACATTTTCCCATTATTTCAATAAAATCACAGTTTGTGTTCCAATGTTTGCAAGAAAATAATCTTTAAAATATTTGGAAAAAATCATAAACTTCTTTTTTGCATACATCATTCTGCATATCGAGTCTGTTGTCTAGAGTCTTATCTTTTGGATTTTCCTCCATTAGATCGTCAAGCTGTCGCGTCTCAAAGTTTCTCGACCGCGTTCGCAATCAGATCGCAGATACAATACTCGTTCAAGCAGAAGAAGAGTAATGGAACACTCTGAACAAGAGAATATTGAGCTCCGTGGTACAGTTGCCACCCTTCAAGAAAAGTTGGAAAGTCTCACTACTCTGGTTGACTCCTTAATGGCCGCACAGAATCAGCAGCCACCACCCAACAGTCAAGCAACAGTGACATCTGAAGTCACTACTCCAGTCTCTACAGTTGCATTCAGCATTCCATCTTTCTCCATGCCAGAAGGTTGGGGCACGCCTTTCAGCTTCGGTACGGGTTTTCGCCATAATTTCTCTGGGACTCCAACATCCACAACTGAAGCGCCCGCTGCACAAAGTTCACTGTTCACTCCAAATCAGGGGTTAGTTTTTTCTCAGATCACTATGGCACTCTCTCAACCCACTATGACAGTTGCGACTCCTATGGTTCACACTGTTCCTTATGAAGGCAATGAGATTTATCATGATCAAGGTGATAGCACAAATCAGCGAAACCTTGTGGAAGATCTCCAAGAGCAGTTTAACAAGATACAACTAGAAGTCAAAGCTATTCGCAGGAAAGATTTGTTTGGGAAGAATGCCCAGGAGCTATGTTTGGTTCCCAGTGTACAAATACCTGCTTAATTCAAGGTCCCAGACTTTAAGAAGTACAAAGGTAGTTCTTGTACACAAAGCCATCTTGTGATGTATGCTAGGAAGATGTCTACTTATGCAGATAATCATCAGTTGCTCATCCATTACTTTCAAGACAGTTTGACTGGTGCCGCACTGAAGTGGTACACAGGATTGGATAGCACTAACATTCGAACTTTCAACGACCTAGGCGAGGCCTTTGTCCGACAATACAAATACAACTCGGATATGGCTCCAGACAGAGATCAGCTTCAATCCATGGCTCAGAAAGACCATGAAGCTTTCAAAGAGTATGCCCAACGATGGAGAGAAACTGCTACTCAGATTAATCCACCGTTAAAAGAGAAAGAGATGACAAAGATCTTCTTGAATACTCTTGGCCCATTTTACTATGAACGCATGATTGCTAGTGCTCCAAGTGATTTCACCGAAATGGTAAACATGGGGATGCGTCTAGAAGAAGGAGTCCGAACCGGACGTCTGACTAAAGAAGGTGGATCTTCAAGCGGAACCAAAAAGTTCGGAAGTGGTTTCCCAAAGAAGAAAGAACAAAGTGTTGACATGGTATCCCAAGGGAGGCCAAGAGGAAATGTCAATCGTCAACGACAGATTGCTGCTATCGCACCAGCCGTTAATACAACACTAAATCCGGGATTTACCCCGTAGTTTCAACAACAACAGCCTCGACAACAGGCTCAACAGTTTAACAACAATCAGAATCGTGTACAAAGAGCTCCACAGTTTGATCCAATTCCAATGACCTACACAGAGTTGTACCCTGCTTTGATTGAAAGAGGTCTTGTTCAAACTAAAGCACCACCACCAATACCTGAGAAACTACCATGGTGGTACAAAGCTGAGGTCTCATGCCCTTATCATCAAGGAGCACCTGACCATGATCTTGAGCATTGCATAGCTTTGAAATATGAAGTTCAGAGGTTGGTTAGATCTAATCTTCTCTCTTTCAGAAATTTGAATCCTAATGTGCAAGCAAATCCGCTCCCCAATCATGAAGGGAAGGTTGTAAACATGGTGTATGGATGTCCTGGTCCATACCGAATCTATGACATCAATTTCTCAAGAGCAAATTTGGTACAAATGCACGCTACTCTCTGTCAAGGGCAGAATTTTCGCAAGCATCACTACGGTTCCTGTAGCATATGTTGTGTAGATCCTCATGGATGTTCGATTGTGAGAAGAGATCTTCAAGTTTTGCTAGATAATGGTACTATTCAGATCTACAGAAATAGGAATGAAGATGAAGTTAACATGATATGATGTTATCCGCATGAGCTTTTAGTCTCAGATATCAACTCGGAAATGCCTAAAGTTAACGTCATCGTTCCTCATTTCAACATGCCTGAGCGCATAGAAGTTACTTACAACAAGCCAAGGGTTCCTGTTGCTCCTTTGAACATTTGTCTACCTGGACCTATTCCTTATGACTCTGACAAGGCAGTTCCATACAACTATAATGCAACAATGATAAAGAATGGACAAGAAGTTCCTTTACCTACTCTTTCATCTGTCGTAAATATCGCCGATGTGAGTCGAGTAACCAGAAGTGGACGTGTGTACACTCCACTACCTCCAAAGCAACTTGTTGCTCCTGCAACCAGGCAAAATCCTGTTGATACACCGGTGGGGAATCCTGTGGAAACTCCTATCAGTAATACAAGCACTGATGTTGGCCAATCCAGTGGAACCAATGTCAATCCTGACTTTGATGAAATTTTGAAGCTTATCAAAAGAAGTGAATACAAGATTGTGGATCAGCTTATGCAGACTCCTTCAAAGATCTCAATACTTTCATTGCTGTTGAATTCAGAAGCCCATAGGGAAGCCCTGATGAGAGTATTAGATCAAGCTTTTGTGGATCATGATGTGACTGTTGACCATTTTGATGGGATAATAGCCAACATAACAGCTTGCAACAATTTAAGCTTCTGTGATGAAGAACTCCCCGAGGAGGGTAGAAATCACAATCTTGCTCTGCACATTTCTATAAACTGTCAGTCAGACTCTTTGTCCAACGTGCTGGTAGACACCGGATCTTCCTTGAATGTGATGCCAAAGACGACTCTTGCTCGTTTATCTTACCAAGGAATGCCTATGAAGTTCAATGGTGTAGTAGTCAAAGCATTTGATGGATCGCGAAAATCTGTTATTGGCGAAGTCGACCTTCCCATGACAATTGGTCCACATACATTTCAAATCACCTTCCAGGTCATGGACATTCAAGCTGCTTATAGCTATCTGTTAGGACGACCATGGATCCATGAAGCAGGGGCAGTAACTTCTACGCTCCATCAAAAGTTAAAATTTGTAACAAATGGAAAATTGGTAACAATAAGTGGGGAGCAAGCCTTGATGGTGAGCCATTTATCCAATTTCTCTTTCATAAGTGCTGATAATGTGGAAGGAATGCAGTTTCAAGGTCTCTCTTTAGAAGAAGAATCTTTCAAAACGAAAGCATCAATCTCTTCTTACAAAGAGGCAGTAAAAGTAGTGAAAGATGGAACTACCACTGGCTGGGGGCAAGTTGTGATCCCTACCAAGAATGAAACCAGAACAGGAGTCGGATGTTCACCAACGTTCTCAAACTGCACCAAGAAGGATGAAAACCTTCGTCCGATCAAAGAAACATTCATTAGTGGAGGATTTCTTAACCCAATTCCTCAAGAGGTTAATGTCCTTATTGAAGAATGTATCGAAGAAGGTTTGCCCGATCCTGAAGAAGAATGGAAATGTTATCTCAATGACTCGGGATACATATCTCAGGAAGAACCATATGCACCGTTCTATCCTCCTTCAGAGAAAACCAGAGGCAAAGTCAAAACAAGTGCCAACGAAACTGCGCCTGTTCCTGCAGAGGTCTGGGACACCTTGGGACAACCAAGTGGCAAATATGACTATATGGTGAAATACACTGCACCTGAAAGTTCAAAGATTGCGATTGAAGACATCCAACCAACTGGATGGGGAGATTCCTATGAATATAATAGTCAACCAGAAGAGGCCTACAAATACTCTCAATTTTCTCAGCAGCCTGAAATTACTAAAGATTTCGGCTTCAACGCATCTACCAAGGTTTATAATCCTGAAGATGGTTATTATCAAATAAATGCCATTTTTGAAGATGAAGGGGAAGATGGCCCTGCAATTGACTCAGAAAGTGTCTCTGACAATGAGTCTCTTCATCCTGAGGATTGGGAAATACATCCTGAAAATTCGGAAGATTGTGATTCATCTTATGCTCTTCAAGAAGTAGAAGAAGACCGTTTCAACTCTACAAAGAACAAGGGTGACAAACCAGGACCTTCAAATCCTGCTCGACCAGCGGTCAATGTCAATACTGAAGATAATTCTGAGGAAAATTTTCCTGAATACATAATACGCAGAGGAGTTCGTTGCTACTGGAAAGCTGTCGACGTTCCGAATGTTGTTCGCCGCTCAAAGTAATCACCTCGCTGTTATTTTGACCTCCTGACTGGCCTAAAGCAGAGAGATGTTTTATAGGGCTTTGCTTTTAAATGTTCCGCCCAAATAACTTTGTGTATAGGGCTTTGTTTTAAAAGTTTCCCTCTTTGTCCCGCCCAAGACAAATGAGTTTGTGTTTAGGGCTTTGTTTCAAAAATGAATCATAAATAAAGCGTCATTTTGAATTCCCTACATTATGTGTTTTATTTTTTGCTTTTTCTGGAAATGGTAATCCTAAAAAACCAAACAAAAAAAACTTTTTCAAAATCTGCATACACTCTTGCATTCATAAATTTTCAGAAATAAATATAAATCATATGTGCAGATTTACTAATGATAAACCCATTGAATGCAATAACCCTATGCCCTCTCCCAACTTTGAGTTTCCTGTGTTCGAAGCCGAAGAGGAGGAAGAAGAGGAGATCCCGGACGAGATCTCTCGATTACTTAAGCACGAGGAAAGAGCCATTCTGCCTCACAAAGAGCCTTTAGAAAGAATCAATGTGGGTTCTGAAGAAGACAAAAAAGAAGTGACCATTGGATCGCTGCTTGATGCTGATATCAAGAGTAAGTTGACAGACCTTCTCAAAGAATATGTTGACGTGTTTGCCTGGTCCTACCAAGACATGCCTGGGTTGGATACCAATATTGTCCAGCATTACTTGCCATTGAAGCCAGAATGTCCGCCAGTTAAGCAGAAATTGCGAAGGACTCACCCTGATATGGCTAACAAGATCAAAACAGAAGTTCAAAAGCAACTCGACGCAGGTTTTCTTGTCACCTCTGAGTATCCTCAATGGTTGGCCAACATAGTGCCAGTTCCGAAGAAGGATTGTAAAGTCAGAATGTGTGTTGACTACCGCGACTTGAACAAAGCAAGTCCAAAAGATGACATTCCATTACCGCATATCGACATGCTCGTTGATAACACCGCTAAGTTCAACGTCTTTTCTTTCATGGACGGGTTCTCTGGTTATAATCAGATCAAGATGGCTCCCGAAGACATGGAGAAGACATCTTTCATCACCCCATGGGGTACCTTTTGCTACAAAGTGATGCCGTTTGGATTAAAGAATGCAGGCGCAACTTACCAAAGAGCAATGACTACTCTCTTTCATGACATGATGCATAAAGAAATTGAAGTTCATGTGGACGACATGATAGCCAAGTCTAGCACAGAAGAAGAACATATTGAACACCTTTTGAAGTTGTTTCAACGACTGAGGAAATACCAGCTTCGCTTGAATCCTAACAAATGTACTTTTGGGGTTAGATCTGGAAAACTCTTGGGTTTCATTGTCAGCCAAAGAGGTATCGAAGTAGATCCCGACAAAGTCAGAGCTATTCAAGAGATGCCTGCACCAAAAACTGAAAAGCAAGTAAGAGGATTTCTCGGACGACTAAACTATATCTCCAGATTTATCTCTCAAATGACTGCTACTTGTGGGCCAATTTTCAAGATTCTCCGCAAAGATCAAGGGGTTGTATGGACTGAAGATTGCTAGAAAGCGTTCGACAGTATCAAGGAATACCTGTTAGAACCACCAATATTGATTCCTCCGGTTGAAGGAAGACCACTAATCATGTACCTTACCGTGTTGGAAGAATCCATGGGTTGTATGCTTGGACAGCAAGATGAAACTGGTAAGAAGGAGCATGCCATCTATTACCTGAGTAAGAAATTCACAGATTGTGAGTCTCGTTACTCCATGCTCGAAAAAACATGTTGTGCTTTGGCCCGGGCTTCAAAACGTCTCCGCAAATACATGATCAACAATACTACTTGGTTAATCTCCAAAATGGATCTGATCAAGTACGTCATTGAAAAGCCTGCATTAACAGGAAGGATTGCCCGATGGCAAATGCTATTATCCGAGTATGACATCAAGTACCGGGCCCAAAAAGCGGTCAAAGGAAGCATTCTCGCCGATCATTTGGCGCATCAACCAATTAATGAATATCAATCTCTCAAGTTTGACTTTCTTGACGAAGATGTCATGTACTTGAAGATGAAAGATTGTGACGATCCGTTACCTGAAGAAGGTCCTGATCCTGGATCAAGATGGGGCCTAATTTTTGATGGAGCAGTTAACGCTTTTGGCAATGGAATTGGGGCAATCATCATCACTCCCAAGGGTACTCATATCCCATTCTCCGCCAGACTGCTATTTGATTGCACCAACAACATCGCAGAATATGAAGCTTGTATCATAGGTCTCGAAGAAGCCATTGACTTAAGGATCAAGATCCTAGACATATATGGAGATTCAGCCCTTGTGATCAACCAAATCAAAGACAAGTGGGAAACTTACCACCCTAGCTTGATTCCTTACAGAGATTATGCAAGACGTCTGTTGACTTTCTTCAACAAAGTTGAATTGCATCATATACCTCGAGATCAGAATCGAATGGTAGACGCCTTGGCTACTCTATCTTCCATGTTCAAAGCCAATCATTGGAACGATATGCCTAAAGTCAGAATTATAAGTCTTGAAAGGCCCGCCTATGTGTTTGCAACTGAAGCAGTCATCGATGATAAACTGTGGTTCCACGACATCAAACGCTTCCTTCAAACTCAAGAGTACCCACTTGGGGCATCAAACAAAGATAAGAAAACTCTAAGGAGGCTTTCTGGCAGTTTCTTCCTGAACGGAGATGTGCTATACAAAAGAAACTTCGACATGGATTTGCTCAGATGCGTGGACAGACACGAAGCAGACATGTTAATGCATGAAGTGCATGAAGGGTCCTTTGGAACTCATTCAAATGGGCATGCAATGTCCAAGAAAATGTTAAGAGCTGGATACTATTGGTTGACAATGGAATCTGACTGTTATAAACACGTGAAGAGATGTCACAAGTGCTAGATCTACGCAGATAAAATCCATGCGCCACCGACTCTACTCAACGTTCTCTCATCTCCATGGCCTTTTTCCATGTGGGGTATCGACATGATTGGAATGATCGAACCAAAAGCTTCAAACGGTCATCGTTTCATCTTAGTGGCTATTGATTACTTCACTAAATGGGTCGAAGCAGCATCGTACGCCAACGTTACAACACAAGTGGTTGTAAGGTTTATCAAGAACAACATCATTTGCCGATATGGTGTTCCCAGCAAGATCATTACTGACAATGGTTCAAACTTGAACAACAAGATGATGAAAGAATTATGTGAGGAATTCAAGATTGAGCATCATAACTCTTCTCCTTATAGACAAAAAATGAACGGCGCTGTCGAAGCCGCCAACAAGAACATTAAGAAGATTGTCCAGAAAATGGTCGTCACTTACAAAGACTGGCACGAAATGCTGCCATTTGCTTTACATGGGTACCGTACTTCAGTGCGTACTTCAACAGGGGCAACTCCCTTTTATCTAGTATACGGCATGGAAGCTGTGCTCCCCGTAGAAGTTGAAATCCCATCAATGAGAGTCCTCATGGAGACTAAGTTATCAGAGGCTGAATGGTGCCAAAGCAGATATGATCAGTTGAACTTAATCGAAGAAAAACGTATGACGGCTCTATGCCATGGACAGTTATACCAAGCAAGGATGAAACAAGCCTTTAACAAAAAGGTTCGACCTCGTGAATTTCGAGAAGGTAACCTCGTGCTTAGAAAGATCTTGTCTTTTCAACCAGATTCTAGGGGCAAATGGTCTCCTAATTACGAAGGCTCGTATGTTGTCAAAAGAACATTTTCTGGCGGCGCCATGACTCTTGCAACCATGGATGGTGATGAACTCTCACATCCTGTGAATGCTGATGTAGTCAAGAAATACTTTGTCTAAAAAAATACAAAAGAACAGCTCGGTAAGTCGAAAACCCGCAAAGGGCGACTTAGGCAAAAATGAGCGTCTCGGTGGACTGAAAACCCGAAAGGGCGGTCCAGGCAAAAATTAGAGACAATAAACAGAAAAATTTATCCTGGTAGATTGAAAACCTGAAAGGGCAATCTAGGCAAAAATTAAGGAATAATGACAAAGTAACTGCATCAGTTCGTACTTCGTCACCTGAGGAGTCTTTTTCATCAAAGGATCTACAATCAAATCATCGCCAATCTGAAGCAACAAGCACAGTTGGAACTCAAAGTTGTTAGGGGAGAATAGTGGTTATTACTTTCAATATAGCCTTTTCCGCATATTTACCATTTCCAACTTTTGTAAATACTCTATGGAATCACGCCTTTAGCTGATTACCATCCTATTAAATAAATTTGAGCCTTGTGCCCATTTGTTTGCAATTCTTGATTTCTTCTAGCTTGCAAAATGACGCTTTAATTGTGTTATTCACTCTTGAAAGAAAATGAAAAAATAAGTTTTAAATGAATTTCCTTTTCCTTTCTTTTCAAAATAAAAGCGAAACTTTCCTTTGAGTTGTGAACAACAGAAGGAACATCAACAACTATCTCCATAGGATGAACCAAAGATTATCCTTCAGAACTGTTCTTTTCCTCAAAAGAGACGATGAGACAATGGTATTCTTATCCCAGGAAAGAATTCTTAAGCCAATCGCCCCTTGCGGCAGGGAAGCTCTTTTATCCCCAGTGAAGAAGATCTTTCATCTCCAATGAAGAAGTTCTTCCATCCCAATAAGAAAAGATGCTCATCTTCTCCAAAGAAATTGAAAGCATTCAACACCATTCATCACCCGTGTTATCTACACCGTGTTGAAGAACATTTGCCAAGTATCTGGTTGTATTGCGACGTTGGTCCGTCTCTAGTATATACTTCTTTGTCTGTCAGTATCGTCAGCATGCATGCAACATTCATGACATTCATCATTCATACATATTTGCATCATTTATGCATTCTTGCATTTTTCAATGTATGCTTTAAAATCACTTGTTTAGGATATATCTATCCTCAAAAAAAAAAAGAGAAAAAAGGAAAAAGAGAAAAGAAAAAAAACAGGTATGGGCGTGTCATCTCTCCAGTAGGTTGTCACCCATAAGCAGAAAGCACATCTTCTTTCTCCAATTCCCCACTGAGATCATCCCTCGTGGAAGAAGGTTTCTTTAGTTTTTCCTCTCAAAACAAAGGAGAAAATCCCCAGTCGAGTTCATTCCTCATTGGGTACAAATTCTTGTTTGAGCGTTTCTTTCCAATTCATTCATGGATAGAACCCTGTCTTTACCAGAGATTCAAATTCCGATTCCCCAAATAGAGTCGTGAAAAACAGACAATAAGCAATAGCCTCATCATTCGAGCAGCTTATGTCTCTTTCAAAAGATTTTTCCTCTCTAGGAAATCAATCATGAAGACCATGTGACAATCAGGGCCTTATTACTGTTCACAAGGCTGAATAACCAGTAATTTCCCTAGCAAAGTCTCCAGAATCATTTTATCACTCGGCTGATAATTGATCTTGTCTTTAGAACCACTATCACGAGGCTGGTAGTCGGTAACTTTTTGTTCTGGTTATATTATTTAACATGTCTATCACCATGCTGATAGTCGGTAATATTAACCGAACTTTTGACACTCTTTTTACCATGTCAAGTCTATCACCATGCTGATAGTCGGTAATACAGTTTCATACCTTTCACCTTCGCATTATTAAACAAGTCTATCCCCATGCTGATAGTCGATAATGTCGATAGGTAAGCTTTTCTTACAAAGCTATCATTCCCCGGTGAAGCATACACTTGCTTTCCCGAAAAGAAAAAAAACAGATTCTCTTCCTAAAACGGATCGAGACATCCTTCCCGGTCTTTTGTCCCCAGTGGAGTCAGTTCTTGATATCCCCTCGGTAAAGACATCCTTGCATCATTCGCGATTTTGGTATCTTAGGTCCAAAGTTCGCGTCTTCTGATATTTAAGTCTCTTCCACCCCATCAAAACGAAGATTTTCAATCTTCATATCTCAGGTTGAAGAAACTTAAATAGGGGCATCTGTCATACCCCAATATTTGACCTAAGATACCACCTCATATCATCTGCATATGCATCATTTGCATCTCTAACAAATTGCATAGTTTGTGTTTGCTACTTGTGACTTAGCAGGGTTTAAACAAGAAATCACTCATCAGTACAAGTAACAATTAGGGTTTTGTTCTCCCTTCATCTCAAAAGAACCATCTTCATCAACAGTCAACATTTGGTCCTCAAAGATTCATTTCAACAAGATCAGAGACTTTGAATCAACCAGATTAGGGTTTTGACTGAAGATAGCATACCCCTGACTTTTGCTCAGGATTTGACCTAATGACTTGGGACATGACCTCAAGACCCCAAGTACATCATTTTGACCTAATCTATTGACTCAAGACATCTCCAACACAGGGACTGATCAACAGTGAAATTTCAAATCATCAGATTAGGGTTTTTGACTATCAAGGACTGAAATCAGGGATCACATTTGGGAAACCCTAAAAAGCCCCAGGGGATCACTCAAAGGTTTCAATCATCTTCAAATAATCCTTATGACAATATCCAATGGAAATTACATCTCAATTCAAGATCCACAGTCATCAATTTCATCAGGTCGACAATTAGGGTTTTTGACCTAATTCACCTGAACCACTGACTTTTTAATCAGAACATGGTGCCACAACTTAAACCATGGCTCAAGGTCCTCCAATAACTCAACATGATCCATTCATACCATTCATTTGGTAAGGATAGCTTGGTTCAGTTGAAATCTCCAGAAACGCGATTCGTCTGAAAAAGTCAACTGTACAAGATCACCATTGACTTTTTGGAAATTTTGGTCAACCATGACTTTTGAAGTTTCAAATCATCAATATATGATATATGAAGTCATTTGATCAAGGAAAATCAAGAAAATCAATCAAGAATCAAAAAGTCAAAAGTTTGACTTTCCATACTTAGAAAAATTCTAAGTGTTTTTCAATGGTTTTTTCCAAACTTTGGAAGGGAATAACTCAAAATTTCACCTACAAACTGAAAAAACTTCCAACATGAAAGTTGTAGATTTTGATCCAATGAACAACTTTGTCACATAAAATGATTTTCCAAAAGATCAACCATTTAAGAGATATGGAACTTCAAAGTTGGTATCTTTTGAAAATTTCACTTAAAATCACTCTTTCTTCAAAGTTCATGGATCTTTTTCACCCATTTCCTTAAAGGTCTTGAAGAAAATTTCAACTAGGGTTTTGAAGTACATAACATGAGCTTTCCAAAATGTCCAAGAGCATGAAAAAATATGGAGCATAGCTATGGCTTGGAATTATGCATTTAGTGATCATTTTCACTTGAAATTTCAAACCATTTTCACTAAGTTTCAACACTACATGACCTATAATGCAAGTAATGATGCATCAATGCAATAATTGAGAGATATTTTCTGATTTGAAGATCAGAATGGAAGAGGATAAGAAGCTTGGAAGATTAACCATGGTTAAGTCACTTTTAACCATTTGCATTTAATGTAAAGATTCCATTTTATCTCCAAATGCCAAATCACCATTCTTTGATCAACTTGCAAAGCTCCGCATTCAGAATCCTTGGTCTTTAAATAGAGGTCCAAACTTCATTCAAAATCACACCAAAAACCTCATAATCATAGGTTTTCTCTCTTTTTTCTTAAGTTGCAAGTTTCATGAGTTTCAAAGGGGTAGAAACTTCAACCTCCAAACCCTTGAAGTTCTGGCCAAAGTAATGCTTCCCACAACTCATAAACATCATATGGGATGTGCTTGATCCATTCACACACCCCAAAACACCTCAAATCTCAGAATCACTCTTCAACCTCCAAATATGCATAACACTAGCCTTATCATGCCAAAATCAATTCCAGGCCAATTCTGTCCAAGCTAATCATCCAAACACATTCCATATACCATATGTGAACTATCCCAACCATCATTCATGATCTGAAACACCTCCATCATCAAATTCGATCCTCACTCCAAGCAACTGCAGATCGGGTCCCATGGCTATGCTCAGATGAATTCAGTTCACTCCAAGCATCCAGACATGTTCCATAATCATCATTGAAGCTATCTAGATCATTACAAAGCATCTGTAACACCTCTATTGAAGAATTCAATCTCCAGTTTTGCCGTTTTTGAAGGTAAGCCTCATGAACTTCAAACTCATACATACATGCATCATAAACCAAATATTGATATACCATCTTGTTTTTGCACCTATGAGGATCATTAACCCTCAATCAATTGCATCATAACTTGCATACACACGATTTCACTTTGAATTTCAGTTCTAGGGTTCTTCATGTTCATGCAAAAATTAACCACCTTGAAGCAAAAATAAATGAATTGTGAGATCACCATCATGTTCCTCGTGCAAAACCGAGTGAGATAGACCCTTTACTTGATCAAAACAACACAGTTTTGAAGATTTTCGAATTTCAGTTGAAGGTGTGTTCTTGGCGCCATTTTGTGATTCAGAAAATTCAAAGGTTTGTTTTTAAATATAATCAATGGAACGCGTGTGTATTACAAGCCACAAGCGTGGCTCAGTTGGTAAGTGTTTTGGCTGGTGAGAGTGAGGGCGTGGGTTCAAACCCTGGCAGGACCAAACCTTATTTTTTTTAACACTTATTTTCTTCAATTTTCTTAACAACTTTAACTAATTAATTAACTAACCAAATCAATTCATTTTTGCTTCATTTTTTGTACACTTTTTATTTAACACATATATTTTATGAATATAAAAAAAAATCAAAAAAAAAATATTTATTTAATATGTTTTTTATTAGGTTTAAAATGACATGTTTTTAAGTATTTTTAATACTTTAAATATGGTTTTTTATTTGATTTTTGAAACCTAATCATTTGTAAATATTTTTGTGATCAAACCCTAATCTTTTAGGTCTTAATTAAGCATGAAATTTGTTTTTATCTTAATTAAGTTGACTTTTGTCAAAAATTCAAACTATTTTTCAACGAAGCGATCAACTGTTTTCAAAAAAACTTTTCAAACTATTTTCAAAAACAACAAACTTAACAAATCAATCAACCATGTTTTATAAAATAAAACACGGGCCTCCACATAGGTATAAGTCCCATTCCTTTGCATGAAATTAGGTATTTCATTGTACATACACCTTTTTGTACATATCTCGATCAATTTGATTTTTAACCTCGAATAACAAATCAAAAATGAAGGTTTTCTTTAAATCTTCCCAAAAATACCATGGGCCTCCATGTAGGTATAAGTCCCAAGCCCCTCTTGTAAATATTTGTTTACATAGCCATGAATACACTCAATGGGCCTCTCCCCGAGTATAAGTCCCGAGCCCCCGTGTTTACAAATGGATCATGCTTACAGGTATATTTCCTTCATAAACTCCATTGTATACACACACTTTATCATATATAACTGTTCATATTTGTTCATATTTGTTCATGTACTTGTTCATATTTGTTCGTACTTGTTCATATTTGTTCGTACTTGTTCATATTTGTGATCGTGTTATATATACTTGTTCAACTTAGTACAACACTAGGTTCCCCATAGCCTCCTATTGGGCTTCGTGCAAAGAATCTCCCTAGTTTAGGTTAGGATATAGAGTATGGTTTCCCGGTGAAATCGCTCTAAGAGCTCAAACCAACTATACCATGCCTCCTCTTGGACTTCGTACAAACGACTTGTCCCTCCCATAGCCTCCTCTTGGGCTTACAATGCAAGGACCCTCGGTAGTCCCTCCCATAGCCTCCTCTTGGGCTTACAATGCAAGGACCCTCGAATAGCCTCCTCTTGGGCTTCGTACAAGGACCCACGGGCTTTTTATAAGCATCCCCAATATCCAAATCAAATACCCTAGGAGATTAGACATTTATCATCTCTATGATAGGAGTATCTCTTCTATATCATCACAAACAATCAATCAATCAATCAATCAACTTAACTTTTTTGCCACAAGGCTGGCTAATTAATCAAACCTTTTTGCCACCATAATGGCTGATTAATCAATGTTTTTGTCACAAGGCTGACTTCATTGAAACTTTTGCCACAAGGCTGGCTGATTAATCAAAACTTTTTGTCACAAGGCTGACTTCATTGAAAGTTTTTGCCACAAGGCTGGCTAAAAAACATCTTTATCATTCTAAGCACCATAAGTGGCATGGCCCAGGGCTTATAATGAAAAGATTTTCAAACAAAATCAAACAGATGTATGTGATGATATAGATTAGATACATCGAACATTTAGATGACATTTGTCTCTTATCCTTTGCTTCCACTAGCATAAGTGGGAACTACGATTGCTCTGACTTTCTCAACATCCCTTTGAGAATACGTAGGCACAAGGTCGTATCCTTGGCGAGCAAAACTTCTCCCTCAAACCATTCAAACCTTAGCACCCGTAGACCCGAGCTACAGATGCTCTGATTCCCTCTAAGGGATATGTATGCAGAAGATTGCGATGATCTTTGCAAGCATAATAAAACAAACACCTTAGTTTCCCACCTATCTCACAACAGAACCCCAATAGCATAGAATGAAATGGACATAACAAAGAAACCTATAGAGTACTATAGATACGTTGGGTGCTAATACCTTCCCTTCGTATAACCAACCCTCTTACCCAAAGATCTCTCCCCCCACTTTTAAGGTTATTGCAGCTTTTTTCCTTTTCCTACTTTGGAAACAATAAAAAGTTTGGTCGAAAAAACAAAAATCATTTTCTTGAGCCCAAGCCCAAAGAAGGCATCAGGTGTCTCATCCCCGATTGATTTTTTTTCACGCGACAGATGTGCCCTATTTTGGTTCTAAGGCTTTTTTCAAGATGTTTCACCGGGAATAATTCATCTTGAGGTTTGAACTAAAGATCTCTAATTTTCACCGGGAATCATTTCCATAGTCCTATAATATATATATATATATATATATATATATATATATATATATATATATATATATATATATATATATATATATATATATATATATATATATATATATATATATATATATATATATATATATATATATATATATATATATATATATATATATATATAGTTTATCTGTCCTAAGGTTGTACTCAGACGTAGTTCTAAACAAATATACACAGTTTATATTTGACACTAATTTAAATGAAGACTGTAAATTGAAAGCTTGTAAAGCCTAACGTGGATGGAGTGGAGGCCTTTGAAGATGTATGTACAAAGCCTTACCAGTAGCTTTATTATTTATTGGCAACAGTTGAAGGTTTAATTGTAAATAGTTGAATATTTTATTTAAAACAGAAGAAGTGAAGATGGACACTAGGTCACATAGGTATCTGAAGAGTTTCACCGGGAATAATGCCCTTCAAATACCAGAAAAATGTTTTGAAAACACAGAGAAGATTTTGTAAATACGGTTTTGAAAAACAAACTATGAAAAGAAGAAGGTGTTGGGTCTTACACTCTATTAGAGGCCCAAAGATTTATTTATTGTTTATGAGAAACAGTTGAATGATGATTTTAAATGATACAAGGTTTTGTTGTCTAAAAACCTATATCGTCTGTTTAAATCGGAGTTTTGAAAATAGTTTGAAATATTGACAAAAGTTAACTTAATTAGGGTAAAGACAAAGTCTATACCTAATTAAGACCTAAATGATTAGGGTTTTAACACAAAAAATTTTTACAAGGGATTAAGTTTTGAAAATCAAGTGAAAATTATATTTAAAGTATTTTAAAATACTTAAAAAATATGTTATTTTAAACCTAATAAAAATATATCAAATAAATAATATTTTTGTGATTTTTTTTATTATTCATAAAATAGATATATTAAATGAAGAGTGTGTAAAAAATCAAAAGGGAATGATTTAATTTGATAGGTAAATTAATTATGTGAAGTTTGTGAAGAAAATGAAAGAAAATAGTGGTAAAAAAAAAGTTTTGGTCTCACCAAGGTTTGAACACACGCCCTTGAAGTCACCAGTTCAAAATAACACCACTGGGCCAAGCGCCAGTTGGTGATTATAACACAAACCCATTTGGTTATGTTTCAAAACAAGTGGAAAATCATTGAAAAATAAAAGAATAAAAAAGTCTAAGGCGAGGCGGATTCGAACCCCAGACTTGAGGCATGAGAGGACTAAGAGCGCATGTGAGGCCACTAGGGAAAACGATGAATTTGTTTATAAAACGCATACCATTCAAAATAAAATAAACTTCACCCAGAGATTTGAATTTCGTGCGCCATAGCTATTGTCGTCTTCAACCTCAAGCTTAGAAAATTTGAATTTTCTAACTTGCTCAATTCTCAACCAAACAGGATGATGTAAACATCAAACTTGCTCTAAATTCACTCACGATTTCAAATATGTAACTAACATAAATTTATATTAACTACATCTATTGAATTATCTAAAATACGTGAAGAACCCTAAAAATTAAAAATGAAATTAAATGGCCATACTGAAGAATAAATGGATGATGATAGAGGGTTTTTAATCATCTGATGGTGCTGAATGAATTGGTGTTGAGTTTTAACACAAAGAGTACATGAATTAAAGGGGTAGAGTTGAGAAACTTACCTCTGAAACTGAAGGTCGTGATGATGATGGAGAGCTTCTGGCTTTGAGTGAATGATTGCAAAAGCTTTCTGGGACCTTGTTGATGCTATCTGGGCACTTAGATTGCTTTGAAAACCTCTGAAATGATCTACTCGACCCCTCTTGCTTGAGCTTCAAGTAGGAATTGAAGATGGTGATTCTGCACTTATAGATGAGCTGCGACTATCTGGATAGCTTCACTACATCCTAAGGAACGTGTATGAATGCTTGGATTTGTTTGACACCCTCTAAATTGATCTACAGACCTCCAACTGACTTTGCTCCAAATTGAAAGTGATGATGGTGTTCTTGCACTTACAGAAGTGTTCCAGGTACTTGGATCACTTCTAATAAACCTCCTTGAGATGTTAGAAGGCTTACTTTTAAAAATAAGAGCTCTGGTTTGAAGAATTCGATTCTTCTTGCCAAAGAACTTTTGAAAACCATAAGCATGAGGGAGAGAAGGAGAAAGAAAGAATTGGAGTTGCTTTGGTGTGTCTAATACTGAGTAGGGCACTTGTATTTATAGGCAAAGATCTCTGTACAAATTGAAGAGAGTGAGCTTGCTTAGTGAGGTAGTTTTGGTTTCTTGGCCATGAAGAAATTTAAGGAATCTTGCAAATGTATGATGGCAAACTCGGGCTAGCTCCCTATCCACTGATCTCTTGTGATCTTGGGGAACATTTCTAATGCAGAGGAGAGGTCTAATTGGTTGGGAAGAGATGCCTTTGATGATTCACCACTTGGCCATAAATTTCCCAAATGTAATCATTACATAATCACATGTTCTTGTTTTGGGAATATTCTCTAATCCTTATGCCATGGTGAAAATGAATGTGTGGTATCTCTACTGATATGTTATGGGTCATGTAGCATCAATTAGTAGAGTCATTTGCACAAATTTGCAAAGTTTCAAAATTGAACATGACCTATAATTTTACTTCATGAGCCCAACTTTGAACAATCATAATTCCTAGCTCAAAATGAATTTGGAGAAGGTTGAGCACAATTTGGAAAGCCCTTAACATATATTTCAATTCATTAGTTTGGAGTTTCTTCAAAATCATTTGGGAAAATTGTGTAAAATGGGCCCAAAGTATGAAGAAAACTAGGTTAAAAACAGTTAGAATTTTTCTAAGTTTTTATGACCTATAACTTCCAAAGCTCATATCTCTTAAATGATTGATCTCTTGAAAAAAGTTCCAATGTGAGAAGTTGTTTTATTTTGTGAGATCTAAAACTTTCATGTTGGAAGTTTTGTGAGTTGTGCTGGTGAAATTTTGAGATCCATGAACTAGGTCAAAATGCACTAGTTTGACTTTTTGTTGACATTTTAATCTTTGATGGATTTTCTTGACTTTCTTTGGTCAAATGACTTCAATAATCACATATTGATGATATTGATCCTTAAAATTCATGTTTTGACCCAAAACCCTAAAAGTCAAAGGTGATCTTGTACAGTTGACTTTTTCCAAATGAAGTGAAATCTTGGACTTTTGTGATGAATCAAGCTCTCCTCCTCAGATGAATGGTATGAATGGATTATATTGAGGTAATAGAAGTACTTGAGCCATGTTTTGAGTTATGGATCCATGTCCTAATTAAAAGTCAACCGTCCAGGTGAATTAGGTCTAAAACCCTAATTGTAGACCAGATGAAATTGATGACTGTAGATCTTGAATTGAGGTACAATGTCCAGTGGATATTGTCATAGGGATCATCTGAGGATGATTGAACTCTTTGAGTGATGCCTTGGAGCTTTTTAGGCTTTCCCAAATGTGGTCCCTGATTTTAGTCCTTGATGGGCTCAAAACCCTAGCCTGGTGAACTGAGCAAACCTGAGCCCTGATGACTGGTGTCTAATCAACATAGATGAATCATTTGAGTCTTGTGATAGTACTAGAAGTCCT